>NC_091792.1:110582651-110885681 GCF_041296235.1 Equus asinus | reverse complement strand
TTGCTGCTTTCAAGATTTTCTCTTTATGTTGGCTTTCAGCATTTGGTATAATGTGACTTTATTTGTACTAATCCTACTTGGGTTCCTGGCTCTCTGAGTTGTATGTTTTTTAGCATTGAGGCAACGCTAAATTTAGGTAAAGATTATGCTCAAATACCTAAAGGCACTAAAATGTTCACCCTCCTGCTTTAGCTGTATTCAGAGATGCAGCAAAGTTGCAACTTTTTCCTGGCTTTACATTTTACCTGCACTCCCTGGGGTCTCCTATGTGCATGTGCTTCTTAGCAGTAGGCCAGGGTTTCGTGGCAGCTCATGGCAGGTTAATATCGCAGTGCTTCTATGGTTCTCTCACTTCCAGCATCTCTTCATTAAATTTCTAAGTGCTCTGTCACCTGCCCTGAATAAAGTCTATCATTTCTGGCAGAAAAAGTTGTCGGTTTGGGCATCCTCAGTGAGGGAATGAAAGCTCCACAGGTAAGAAGGCCCCAAACTCATAGATCTTACGCAACATAGTAGCAGCTTTTTATGAGTGTATACAGTCAATCCTCATTATTCACTGATTTGATATTTGCAATTTGCCCGGTCACTAAAATTTATTTGTAATCCCCAAATCAATACTCATGGGCCTTGGCATTCATTCACAGTGTTGTGTGGAATGGTGAAAACTTTGAGTCCACACATTCCCAACTGAGTTGCAACAAAGTATTGCTCTCCCTTCCTGTTTAGCTCCATACTATAAACAAGTGTACCTTTCACAATATGTTTAGTGCCACATTCATCACATTTTTGTACTTTTGGGGGGGATTTTGCTGTTTAAAATGTCCCAGAAGCATACTGCTGAAGTGCTGTCTGGTTTTTTTAAGCACAAGGCTATGATGTACCTTCCTTGGAAATAAGCGTTTAGTTAGACAAGCTTCACTCAGGCAGGAGTTATAGTGCTGTTGGCCATGAGTTCAATGTTAATGAATCAATAATATATGTTAAATAAGTTATCTTTAAGCAGAAACACATAAAATAAGGTTATGTATTGATGAGTCGATGAAAATTGTGACCAGAGGCTAACAGGCACCTAACCCTGTCTTTCCCCTAAGGGCAAGGATTCAATATTCGCTAATTCAGTGTTCACAACAACCTTCTAGAACATAACTACCGCAAATAACCCAAATCAATTGTATTTCTCAAGTTGTCATCCACCTTCAATCATATTTATGTATGAATTCTGAAACAATATTTTTTAGTTTTACTTGTTTTTGAAATTTATAAGAATAGATTCACATAGCATACACTTCTGTAGTATCTGTTTTCCGTTCAAAATTATGTTTGTAAAATTCATCCAAATTTTTGTATGTAGCTTTAGCTTACTCATTTTTATTGTCATACTGTATTCCATAGATTCGTAGTCCACTTAAGGACAGGGAATGTGTCTCTTCATTTTTGACTAACTAACATTCATTTTGATATAACAGTTTCTCACATTGGATGCTTAGTAAATATATGTTTATTAAAATGTGACAAATTTTCAGCCATATGGGACTGGCTATGGTAATTATTGTAAAGTCATTCAATATAGAGTTATATAAGAAATAATTATACAGATGCTCACATCATGGGAAAGTATCCATGTCATTTTATGTTAAAAATTTGGAGTCATCCTCATCTTCCCTGACTCTCTCATCCTTCACCCATTTTGAGTGGATTATGTTGGTTCAGTTCTTAAATTACATGTAGAATCTTACCCTTTACCTCTACCCTCCACACTATCACCATAGTCTAAGCTTCCATAATTGCAACAACCTCTTTTCACTTATCCAATTTACTTTATAGAGTTATCAAAGAAATCATTTGGAAATGCAAATCAAATCAAAAAAATACTCTGCTCAAAAATGCTCTAAATCATTTTTTATCCTACTCTGAGGAGTAAAAGCCAAAGTCTTTAAAACTATAGATGATCTGGCCTTTCCTCAGATCCAAATGCTTCTACTACTTTTGGCATCACTCAGTGTTTTACGTCTATGCTGACCTCCCATGTGTTTCTTGAACACGTTTTTGTTTCAAGTCTTTGTGCTTATTCTTATCTCCAACTTAGACCTTTCCCAGATATTCAAATATATTTATTCCTTGCTTCCATTAAGTTTTTGCTTAAAGGCCATATTTTCGGTGAGGCTTTCCATGACAAGCCTATGCAAAATAGGACTGCTCAGTCTCCCTCCACATGAACTTTAGTCTTTATGCCCATTTCCTATTCTACATTTCTTTGCAACCCTTACCATCAAACATCTAAGATCTAAAATGTCTTACCATCCAACACGTAAAAGGTTGTATAAACACTTTTCATATAAGGTATGTATTTATATTATTTATTGCCTGTCTTCCCCTGCTCTAGAATGTAGGCTCCAATAGTAGATTTTTCCTCCTTTTTTCACTTCTGTGTCCCTTGTGCTGAGAAGAGTTATCTGGGACATGGCAGGAATTCAAAAATTATGTTGGATAATTTAAACAAAATTATGTAAATGAACAATGTTTGAAAATTATTTTTAGATGTTTAAATATAAAATTATAGAGAGAAGTTTCTGTATGTTCCTAAGTAATATACTCAAGATATGATAGTTTCTAGCTCTGTACTAGTTTCCTGAACTATTTCATGCAAGTATTAAGTATCTTACAAAATCTGGATTACAAATAAAATAACAGAAATTATTAATTGATAAAAACATTATCAATGACATGAATAATATGACTTCTCTATTTACATTTTAACCGATTTTTAACAGAGTAATCAAACCATACTCTTGAGAAAAAGCCAAATAACTTAAGCACTTAGTGTATCCCAGACATAAGTGTTGTATGTCAGTTTGTTATTTGGAAGTCATTTTTATAATGCTGCATATGCTTGAAGAGGGATTTCTCCTTAATTGTCATCATATTTCAGATGCACAGTGAGAAGCCCATTAACTATGACCTTGTCAAGGAGGAAAACAGGGGAATGGTAGTTAGAATGATAGAATCTTTTCTTGGAAATACACAGTTGGCAGTGAGACCAGATTTTTCTAGGTCATTAATAACAAATTTCCCAGTGTTTGTCCTTTAATTATTTTAAAATAAGTTCTAATGGAAGCAAATTAAAAACATTCCCTTTAAAATGCCCGATCAATCATTACTGACATGTAAACGAAAAATAAATTATAGAAAATTATTTAAAAAATCCAGAATGTTAACTAGCATTTTAAAATTTTAGTTCGAATACTGTTGATGCATCACCATCTCAAACATTTTGGGTTAATCCTAATTTATTATATTTCTCTCAATTCTGTTTAGCCAGATTTTTCTCCTGTTGGTTGCACCTGGTGTCACTTGTGTGACTGCCTTCAGCTGGAGCATCAGCTGGCCCAGGACGTTAAAGATGGCTTCACTCACATGTGTGGGAGGTGCTGGTTGGCTGCGAGCTTAGGTGCCTTGATTCTTCTTACAGGAATTCTCAACTTACTGGAGGTCAGAATGGACTTCTTTATATGGCAGTCAGAACTGTCCCAAGAGGGTGAAGGTAGACGATGCAAAACCTCATGATGCCTGGGCTCCAGAACTCACATGATGTCACTTCCACTACCATTTTTTCTTCGAAGCAGGTTGTAAGGGCTGCTAAGATTCGAGGAGTGGGGAAACAGGCTCCACTTTTAATGAGAAGAGCTGCACACAACAGCTCCATGGCCATATTTCATTTACCATAGCACCATAGGACTATTTCAGCGAATTTTGCAATAAGCTCTGAGTCACAGAGGTGGCGTTTAAGAGTTTATAACAGCAAGCAGATTTATAGATAGACGGTTACTGATTTAATGAAAGATCAAAAAATAGTGTAAGAACCCAATGTGATGTCCAATTACATAGTTCATTTTTCTTTAGCCACTTGGTTTTATGATTTATTTTTACCAGAAAATAAACTAAAAGATAAACAAAACAGTTTGTCAAATCAAAGTGGAGGTAAAACTAAAGTTGTTTCCACAGTGAATATATTATAGTCATGACTGAGCTTCACCGTGCTGGGTAATGAGTAGAATAAAGTTTCTACAGCCTAATCACTGCCACATCGATTTTCTAACCCTGAAGGGAGACAATATACAAATATATTATTTGGCTCAAACTTCCTTTTCAGATGCATAGTTCTGGGCATGCTACTAATAGAGTGATAACCAGGGGTTAGTTACTAGCATCTGTACCCTTGTCAGATCAGAGACAAGATACAAAGTGTACTGGGAAATCGCCAAGTTTGAGCAGGACTAGATAAGAAGCAGCTGCGGTTTACAGAGAGCAGGGTGAGAACACAGGAAAGACGATTTATAGGCTCATCACCTGCAGCTGGAAAGCAAACTAAAAAAAGGTTTTTTGGGTGAAGTTGGGGTGCTTTTGATGTTTTTTTATTGCAATGTCTGTGGCTACTAGTTTAACCATGCCAAGATCAGTTAAAGTTGCTGACATTCTGCAAAGACATTGAAACCAACACCAAAAAAAAATTCATGTAAGGGCTAAACTGAATGTTAAAGGCATCCTTAAATATTAGTGTCCCAAATCAATGATCCTCAACCTTTAGTGTCTGTTAGAATCACCTGAAGAGCTTGCTGAGCCACAGACTGCTGGGTCCTACTCCCCGAGTTCCCTCTGGTTTCGTAGACCTGGGGTACTACCTGAAAATTTGTCTCTCTAAAAAGTCCCAGGTGATGTGTTGCTGCTGGTGCAGGAGACACACTTTGGGAAACACTACCCTAAGTCAAATATGAGCACAACATCGGCCTCCAAATACTACACGCTAACCTTTAGATGATCCATACCCAGGATACCAGAAGCTGCTGTCAGCTCTGACATCACTGCTGCCCCTAGAAAATCAATTGTTTCTTCAACTACCATAAAGTTCTCCTCTACACCATCATCCTGTGATTCAGTGCACATGTTGCTGTATTAGTTTGGCAAAGCCTAGCTCACATGTTAATGTAGCTGCAAGGCAACTTGGGAAGGTAGCTCAACTCATATGTTCAGGGGTTTCCTGAACACAGAAGTGGTTCAGATTCTGAATAGACAATAAGAATGACAAATACATTTTCCAAGAAATGAGATCTCAGTTAGCAAGAGGCAAGTCTAACTCTTTCTAGGTCTTGATCTCTCAGGCCTCAATTTGTAGGAGTCCAGATGTACTCAAGATACTCTTATATTGTGTAGATGAAAGGAGGGCTTAGAAAAATAGAGGCAGCCTGAACCCTAAGCAAAGAATTATTAACTTAGTGTACTCAAAATTAAAGACAAGTATTATAAATATTTAAAAGTCAAAAGATCTAATTTCATTCTTAGTATTTGTTTCCATTTCACTATGAACAAATCACTAAAAGTTGTTTAAGTGTTCCAACCTACTCTCAGTTTCGCTACTTTGAAGGCACTGATTCCTATTAAGAAATAGAGGGAGAATGTCTAAGAATTGATGATGATAATGATAAGCAAGAGAGCTATTAAGAGGAAATAATACTCAGATGACAAAATTCATGGCTGCAAGATCCAGCAACTATTTTCAAATCTAGATGATCTGAGATTTATCTTACAGGGTGATTGGCAACTTTAATGTGGAGTGTTATGTAGAAGTCTGTTGTAATCATGGAATGCGAAGGTTAAGGGTATGCATTAGGATGATGACATGAGAAATGGACAGAATCTGGAAAAGGAATATCATATGTGAAGGAAAACGATAGTTCTCTGTGACTAAATAATTATAAGCAGTGAAATATTTGCTTCAAGGATAATTGGAAGCATGGAATCCATTTTTAAAAGACAAATTAGTAGATCTTGTGTGAGGAAAAGATAGGAAAAAAAACGTTTGGACATACTGCATTTGTGGTGATAGGAAAAAGTTGAGTGCTTATTTTGAGATATAATACTTAGGGAGACAAGAGAGTTTTAGATAGAGATTGCAATGTCATTCTCCAAAGAGAACAATTTTCAAAGAGCTTGATGACAAGGAGAGAAAAGGTAACAGCCAGAACTTGTTCATAAAAAGACATCATAAGTGGTATCATCCTCTTTAAGAAAAGCATATTTCTTCTTCTTGCTAATATCTAAGCACTAAAGTTTTGGGAATAGTGGATAGTCAAAAACATAGTCTTACTGACTAGCCAATCTATTAACTAAAGTTTATTGGAAGAAATTAATGAATATCACTCAAGTGGTCTGTAGTGTGTTCCACATGACTTAGAAACGACTACACTATTGAGAGTAGGAAGATTAATATGTAGGAGACTTCCTGGCCTCTGAATCTTTACCACATTGTGTGTTGCTTAGTAAATTCTTAGTAAATAATAGTTTAAACAATATGTTTGTTCTTTGAACTGTGAAGCAGTTGGTCAAGTTGCAATACCAAATAGAGATCAAAAGCAAACCCGGATTTAACATTTTATATGTTGTTGAAATGAAATGCTCATTAATCTTCAGAGGGTCCCAATCTCTGTGCAAAAGGACTGTAGAATATTCATTAAAAATGTTTGGTCAGAAGTCAGAATGAGCTTGAATTAGTCTTTGATTTTAAAAAACACATGCCTATTCAACGCACCTGTGTACTTGCAGGCAGAATAACGAACAGAACGTGTCTTCACCTTCTCATCCCATGACTCCACCTTCGCTCAGCCATCTACACTCAGGATGATTTCCCAGACTTGGCAGTCTCTTGGAATTGTTGCTCCTCAGAGTCTTTAAATCTGAGCATTTTGTTGGCACGCTTCATATTACCCCAGATCCCTAATTCCCTCACCTTCATCCATCTTTACTTTGAACTTATCTAGATTGGCAGCTTCTTTTTATCTCAAAATATCAATCTCCGACTTATTTCACTATTTTTTTAATACAATTTAGGCCCTAAGAAAAGTCCCTTCAATCCATCTCTAATCAAATATCTCATAATTTATTTCCCCTTTGTCCTTCATATTATTCTCTCAGAAACATTCATATAGCACACATACTTTTAAATTATAATTGTTGGTTTGTGTGTTTCTCACATTTATTATCCTATGAGCTCAAGGGCAGGGAGACTTTTACTGATATTTCTCTAAATCCTCACATTTCAATATCTTTGAAGGAATGAATTTGGAAAACCATAATACAGTGAAAAGTTAAATTGTCTGTGATAATTTATTATAAAAAAGGAAGAGTAATAGATGCTTATCCAGAGGGAAGGGATTTCAGGTAGAGAGAAACTTAACGGAATAAATTCATACAAAGTGGGAGAAGATAGCCCATTTTACTTAGCTTAAAATAACCTTGCCAAAAATATCAGAATTCATAAATGTATATATAAAATGATTAAGAAAGGATTTCAGACATTGAAACACTGGATAGAGGATCCTCATGAATATCTGTTCTGTTATCTGGCCAGTTTTCAGCTACTCCCTCTGATAACAATTCTGAGAGTGTCCTTATGCATTAATAATATAATGGATAGCATCATCTATTGTTACTTGTGCCTCTCCTTGGAATGAATAAAAAAGCAGAACAAAATGTATGTCAATATTAAGTTTAAAAGTTCTCAAAATTAATAAAAGGTTAGGGACTATAACATAATATAATAATTAGTATTAATTTATGTGTTCAGTGTTCAAAAGTATTTAGAATTCATAATAGAAGATAAAATCAGTAAAACTAATGTATTTCAAATGCACAAGTATATAAATAATAAAAATATAAATATAATGTAGGCCAAAATTGATATTATAATAGTTCATAAATAAATTGCTAAAAATAAAATACTGTTCAAAATAAAACTATGCATAAATATATACATAAATTTACTAATTTTATATAAACATTAAATTTGACAATTACCTAGAACAATTTAATTTTGTTTAACAATGTGATCTTTATAAAAAAAGAATATGCTTTGGCATTAGCTTGTGACAATTTGTGTGTGTGTTTGGATATGCACACATATTTCCGTCTGTTGAAGAAATTATTTCTAACTCTAGTATAGTTGGAGAAATGTAGAGGTAATAGACATTTATAAGCTAATTTCAAGTATTTTCCTCAGATCCTTTCATCCTCAAATAATCCCACTTTTTTCTAACTATTTTGGAAAAAATTTCTTTTCTAATGCAGGAATATAAATATTTTATTGACAAATGCCTAAAACTGTTTCCAATTTTTTCCAGTCAACTTTATTTTAGTTTGTTTAGATCATTAATTTCACTAATTTCATCTTCATATTCTATTTGTCCAGAAAATCTTATGTTAGAGATAAGTTTATTCTTACTTGATAGTTTCCTTCCTTGTCTTTTTATTTTCTTCTTCTATTTTCTTTTTCTTTCTCTTCCTCCTCCTCCTCTTTTCTTCTTTTGACAACTACCAAAAGAGAACAGAAAAGTCTACACAAGTCTACAGAAATAGTATACTTTCCTCTTGCAATAGAGTAAAATAGTATATTAGAACATAGGTAAGGCCGTGTGATTATCATCAGAGAGAATTTTAGGTATTGGGTCCACTTACATAAACACGTTTTGTCATTAATATGCCAGGCATTCAAGGATATATCTATAAGGATAAGACAATTCACTGGGAAAGGACTTTATTTGCTTTTGTTATAATATAGTAAACAGAGTTTTAGTAGTATTTGAATATATAATCCTATGCATTTGTATTTTTAAGAAGCATAATATTTATCTACTTACCTTTGAGTCTCCAGTCACTTTTAGGTTATGGTTTACTCTTGAGTAATTACTTTGGTTTCTCTTTTTGAATTCTTAATTAAAACTCTCATAATGGACAGGAATTCTTTACAAATTTCTTATTTAGTTCATTGTTTGGCTTGTTCATTCATATAAAATAGGTAATGTTTTTGGAAAATGATTTCATTTGACGTGGTCCTTATTAGAGATAGTATTTGATGTGGCTGTTCTTTTTCCATATACATAATTTGGTGAACTTTTTCAACAGTTGGAAAATTTACAAGTCAATGTTAAACTCAGGAAATGGACTTTCCAATACATAATTAATTTAAAAACCTTCAAATACTTGGCAGAATGTTCCAGGAGAAGGAAATGTTTTGCTCAGTATAATAATTCAGGAGTTTGAAAAGAGTTGGAAGAGGGAGGTGCAGTGCATGCAAGGGCAATGGGATTGGCTGGCTGATACTAAGTTGCATTGACATCCAACAGTGAATAAAAGGCAGAACTGTTAATAAAAAATTGAAAACTAAGTGTGAAAGTTGAGGGCCTTTTGGTAGCTTACAAAAAGGCCCTTGTCTGTTGCTGTGGGAGAGCAGAAAAATACGATGACTAAATTCAGGATTTAATATTCAGAGTCCTTGAGCTTCAAAGCCCCATTGAATGCACAGTGATGAAGGTCCGTTATGCAAAGTTAGGGTCCTGGTTGAAAACATCAGGCACTCGAGCACATGGAGTGGGGGCATCTGTATGTATAACATCCAAGATTTTGGTTCCTCAGCCTTTTAAACCCTAAGTTTACAGAGGTGGTCTACCTTTCCCTAATAATAACTGTCACTTTCCTCAAGTAGAAAGCCGCTGAAGAGGCCTCTCTCCCACAGCTTAACAGGATCCGCCTCCTTAGGAACTTTTCCCAACTCCTTGGCTACTACCAATTGTAACATAATCTAGCCAGGCATATGCTAGGCCTGGTGAGAAAGGAAAGAGTCAATGCCTCAAAGGAGCTGCAAAATTTAGCCAGTATATTTCATCAGGAGTTATGAGAGTGCCAGTGTGACTGGATTAAGAGGATGCTTGATAATCAAGGAGACTGAAACATAAGACTTTAAAAGAGAATTTATTGATTTGGGAATATTGTTGAGATCTAGTATATAATACCTTGGCCAGAACCCAGGAGAGGATGCTAACTAGCTGTTTGGATGACTTATAGAATCCTGGAGAAAATGTAGGCCCTGTTGAATGATATGAAAATATTTGAATTTCTATGGCAGGTGGTAGTGGAAAGAATTAAAAGGCCTAGGAAACTGGACATGGTGAAGTGGATACATTACATTAGGCCAGAAGAATGACCACACCATTCACCAAGGTCATCAAGAATGAGCTGGTGAGAAGGGCATCAATTTCACAAAGAAGAACAGTGGTGGGTGACTCTTCTCTACAGCCAGAGCTAATGGCAGGAGAGGCTGTCACACAGCTTGGTTTGTTTGGGTATGATGGGCCTCAAAGAAATAGACATCAAATCATCATGCTAAAGTGCCAGACACCAGGTGATCACAATTATCGTAAAACCAGCAAGATCAGAGTTGCAGTTACAAGAGCTGGACCCACATCGAATTACATAAATAAATATTAGAATGTGGCATCCATAAGGGCAAAATAAATGAGCAGCCAATGAGGGTACTACATAATGTAAATAGCCCAAAGAAAAGAAAATGGATGAGTAGGAGTCCAAGGGGGGTTATCTCAATAAAAGTTCAAAGCCTTTTACCCAATTCCTGGAAATGAGAGAGTTTTCAGATCTGAAGCTGTTGAATGAAATGGTGACTGGTCCCTAGCAGGAAGGGCTCTGCAACCACAGAGCAAGTAAATGTATAGTGATTCCCCAGTCTTTCCTCAATGGACTGTAAAGCCATTTGCTCAGGTGTGCTGTATGCTGAGGAAAGGGCAAGAGCAGACATTTTAATAACGACTGGAAACAGAGTCTGAGATGACATTAGTACCCAGGGACTCAAAACATCATCACTGTCCTCTGTTAGAACGGTGGCATATAGGAGTTATGTAAAACATGAAGGTCTGGCTAAAGTACAGCCTATAGTGTGTCTACAGGATCCAAAGACTCACTTGTTAGTCAGTTCCCAGGACTGTAAATACATAAATGAGACTGACATACTTAGCGGTTGGAGGCAATTGGCCTGTGGGGTAAGAGCTATTATAGGGGGGAAGGAAACCACAGCCTCCAAGGTAGTAAGTAAAAAATAATATCTTTGTGTGTGTGTGTGTGTGTGTGTCTAGGGGATGAGAAGTGATGAGGTTCAGTGCCACCGTTAAGTATCTCAAGAATGCAGATAGGCCTTTACATAACTTAATTTAATTCACCAGTCTGATCACTGCAGCAACCAAATGGATTCTGGAGAATGTCTGTGGACTACTGCAAGCTCAACCAAGTGGTAGCGCCAATTTCAACTGCTGTGCTAGATTTGGTATCTATATTAGAGCAGATCAATCCAGTCTGAGTATATGGTATGTGGCCTTTGATTTGGCAAGTGTGTGTGTGTTTGCGTGTTTGTGTGTGATTTCAATGAAGAAGGAAGGACAGAAACTCTTCTCATTCACAAGGCATAATAGGCCCACAAATTGATGTCCATTTTGGCAGATACCGTTCATGATCCCAACAACGTGGATTCCTGCTTACCAATTCTTATCTAGTTATTGCTTCTTCTGAATGCTCAACATGCCAGCGAGAGAAAGAAATGAAGAACCCTTGATAAGGCACCCTTCCTCAAAACAACCAACAGTCACTTGGTTGTAAGTTTACTTTACTGAGTCCGTTCCATTTTAGAAGGGCCTGCAATTTGTTCTCAAAACAATAGGCAGCTATTCTGGGTGTGGGTTTGTAGTTTCTGCTCAGAGAGCCTCAGCTGGCACCACTATCTGAAGGCTTATGGAGTGCCTACTTCCTAGGCATAGAATTTTACAAGAGGAAATCTCATTCCTTCAGGGATAAAAATGTGTCACTTCACAAGGTAAGCCAAAGACAGGCAGAAATGGTAGCTGAGGGTGAAGGAAATTTGGAAGGAATACTGAAGCAAAAAGATGACTCGTAGTAAATAGTACCCTCCACCTTCTGACTCTCCCCTTAGGAAATGAGGACAACTAGAAACCCATAGGAGTTTCTCTCCAAACACAGGTGGAGAAGTGGGTCTGTGCATCACAAATGTCACCTGTGGCAGCCCCAGAAGTGCACCGCTGAATTATCCTGTCCAAAAAGAACTTGTCTCCAGCTGTGGCAACTTGAGAATCTACTGTAGCTTTCCATCAGGGCCATGCTCTTCAAAGGAAAGCCAAGACAGTGTGCACAGAGAGAGTACTGAGGCTTGGTCATTCCTTTGCAGCACACAACTCCCATAACAAACAATTTTTGTTCTAGAGCTCTGCATTTTGGAGCAGAAATCTTGTTAGATCTGCATCACAGTCTGAGGCACTCTCTGCCTACTTTTCCTTCCTACCCCCTTTCCTTTCACAGGGACCGGATCAGATTTGCTCTCTGAAGTCTTTTGCTAAGAAATCCTGCTTCCACCCCCTTAATTATTCACAGATGTCACTCCAAGGAAACCCCTCGCATTCCTAACCCCATCTCAGCATATACTGCCTAATTGCATTGAATCAGTAGAGTTGTAAGTACCTAACGTCTTTGTTTTGGTTCAGTCTTTTATAAATTCATTTCAGAAATATTCCAGTAGTTTCACTTTGCTTACCATAAGTGTCAATTCTTAAATTGCAAATCCAGTTATGTGACTTATTTTCTTACACAATATCCTTTCAATATCTTCTCAGAGATTGTATGTACTTCTCAATATAGGATAAAATGAAGAGAGAGTGTGTGTGCGTATTTAAAACCACAGAGTTATCATGATATATCTTTTGTATAACTGTTTTACTTATTTTGAAGAAATTAAAGTTTCCATGTATATATTAAGGAATAAATGACTATGCAAAAATTATAGAACATGAGTCTCAAAAGAAATGCTACTTTTGCACAAAAATGTTATGAATTTGGTCAGTATCCTCGGAGCCAATGTGGTTCTTATGATCTTAGCTCCGTCTTAAGGGGCACTTTAGTGGAAATGTTTGAAAATATGCACCCAAGAGGAAAAATTCAAACCCTTTGGCTGGCTACACAAAAACCCTGGCCTCACTTTTGAAGCTTCTTGCTTGCTACCATATGTTGTAATAACCTAAATCCCATTGAATGTCTTCTCATGTGTCTGTGATTTTGTACTGTTTGTTTCTGCTTAGAATGTTATTCCATACTAGGTTTTGATGGAAAGTGCTTTTCATCCTTGTGACTTGATTTGCTCTGACTTGCATAAGCTCAAAGAATAAATTATTAGTAGAAAATCTAAATCAGTTAATTGGTCTGAGGCTAGGCAAGGTCTCAAGGGACAATCAATGTCTCTGAAACCTGTGTGACCAATAGGACCCAGGCTGATGCCTAAAGTGTGAAGGAGCTCCTAAGACAACAGGAGGGATGATGCCCAACTTCTGAATCAGCTTCCACCTAGTTACCAGATATATTGAACAAATGGCCCTCCTTCCCCTAAAAGTTCATGTTTTCTTTAGTTTTCTTCATCTGTCTTCGTGCTCTGCCTCCCTCTCTCTCTTTCTGATCCTATCTAGTCTATTTTAATATAAGCTCATTGTGCCAATATGTACTTCTTTGTTACCACAATTGGTAACTCATTTTTATTCATGTGGGCTGTGGGGAGGAAGAAGGGAGAAACCCTTAGGATTATGACTGAAATAGTTCAGTGAATACAGAGGAGGAGGTGAGGAAAGAAGTACTCAGATGAGTATTTAGACATATTATCATTTGTTCTTTCCTCTCCCTAGAAGGTTCTCTCTTCCTTTATCCTATCATTACTTCCTGCAGTAAAACTTCCTGACTCCTTGTTAACCTCCACTCTTGTTAATTGTCCCTCATATTCTCTCGTAGAATTTAGAGCCTGCCTTCTTTAAAACAATTATTACACGGCACTGAAATTTTAGTTGTTCATCTTCAGAGTAAGACTCTTGGGGAGGTTTTACGGAGGGCAGAAACTTTTCTTCTTTATCCTCCGTGCTTACATAGTGCTTGTCATTTAGCAGACATGATAAATGTGTAATTAAATATGTTGGTGTTATGAAAATACTGAATTGTTGCTACTATTTAAGAAAAGGAAAAATTATATTAATCTTAAAAAAGTAACTGAAGATAAACCAGATAATAAAACTTGATACGGATACCTGTCTGAGAAAGTATTATATACTTTACAGTTACTTTCACCTTAAGATTAATGAATCATTTAAAGTAGAGAACTCAAAGGCATGTCTCGAGTGTTTTAGTGTGTGTTTAAATGTGAGATTCATTCAATGGGAACACCAGAGAAAGAGAAGTTACTGTTGAATAAGAGAGACATAAATCTTAACCATAAAACAAAGAGACTAATTTAATTGTGGCAAAACTTCCTGTGACTTATTGCTTTGGATAGCGAACTCGGGTACATCTAAATGCTAAGTTTTATGTTGAAATCAATTACGTTATGTTTGACTTTCTTTTTCCTAGGGTAATCAGATTTTCTGTTATTGATGTAAGGATGTTGGGAAAAGCCTGGAATGTGTTCACAGTGTAGTGATTTTCAGAGCTAGGGTTGGCTTCTGGGTTGCTCTTTTTTCTAGGATAAAAGAAAAACTGAAAAATGCACATACACAAATTAATACCAAAAGAGGATGAAAGAGAGGAAGCATACTATTAACAAGTTGATTTGTAACAAATAAGGTTTTAAAGCGTTCTGGAAAAGTTTTCTTCTTCATTATTATCATAGCCAGTTGGGGATTTCTGGTCATCCTACTTCCAAAATGTATATAAAGTTGAGAGATTGAAGGGGACATAGCAATGACAGGTGACAGTGATCTAGAGCAGTGTATTGACTTTCGAAAGTGTGTTTGAACTCTCTCCCTGGTGCAAGCTTGAGAAAGAGAGCCCCGGAATTTATGCAAATAGACAGACTTTCTAAGCAATAGCATAAATGAAA
Source organism: Equus asinus (assembly GCF_041296235.1). Taxonomy (NCBI): domain Eukaryota; kingdom Metazoa; phylum Chordata; class Mammalia; order Perissodactyla; family Equidae; genus Equus; species Equus asinus. The sequence continues at coordinate 110,870,929 of NC_091792.1, read as the reverse complement.
TTTGAGTATATAAATCAAAGTTTTGAACTGAAGAAACTAGAATAGTTGGATACCAATGAGGAATTCAAATTCCTAGTACACTTTTCTTTTAAACATTCAAGGTGGTAATTGATTGATTGCTGGCTGTCTTATTTAAAAGCCACTTATCTACAGAGGATATAGGCAGAGTTTCAATAGAATAGCATCCGTGAAAGGTTAAGTTTCTTGTTGAAACTTTTGAGGAATGTCAAGTGAAAATCTCAGTAATTGACTTTATACATGCAGAAAAGCTAGAGGTCTGAAAGGAAAATACTAAGTGAAAAAATACAACTGTCAGAAATTGGCATTTGTATCAGATGTTTCAGTATTTTTTTTCTCTTATATGAGGCTTCAACAATCTAGTAGCTATAGATCTTAAATTCCTTAGGTCTAATATTTCAGATATTAAACAAGTTTGGTGAGTCTTTCTATATGTGTCATCACAAATACAAGTGTGTTTATCCCTAATTAAATAGTATTTTTTGTATTCTAGGATGTTTGTTGAAAGGCTTTTATCCAGTAAACTATTTTATGTTATAGAATACATTTTGTTTCTGAAATCTGTCATTTTGATTTGAAAGGAAAGGGGTGGTATTCAGGATTCAAAACAGATTTATTTTATCTTTGCAATGCCTTTCTCACCTTTCCCTTCCCCTCAAATCTCATCACTATCACCTTAGCAAATACCCCTATGTCAATGACCTATTGTAATACTCTAACATTGTCTCCTTACCTCAGTTTATTTGAAGCAACTCAGTGACTTTAAATACTTTACTGTGAGGTAGGAAACACCATGCAGGAACAGAAAGTTACAACAATAAAGCCTGTAACACAACACATTTGGATATAATGTCTGTCCTTTCAAATCTACTTACTCTACATCCAATGTTTTACTCTCCAAATCTTTTCATTCAGTTTTGTTAACTTCTGTATTCAACTTTACCTATTATGATATATCCTGTCATGTTCTCATTTATTTGATTTAAAAAAAATCCAATGTTCATTATTTTTTAAAAATTGCAGAATATATGATGATGAAGAACAAATAAACAATAATTTATATAAGTGTACCCAGATCACTCTTGATTTGTAACTTTGTTTGCTCTCCTCTCAGGCATTGGATCTGCTCTCACCTGCTAAACCCAACATTGATTCTTGACCCCAGTCTGGCAACTAGGCTTGGTCACTTGACTCATGCCATTCAAAGTTCTCTGGGACTTGTAAGCATTCTTTTCCTCTTCTTTAGCCTCTATCCTGCTTGCTTTGTTTTTCTAAAGAACAGTAATGATTACATCACTCTCAATCACTCAGTAACATCAACAGCAATGACAGCAACAAAAACATCAAAAAAAATACAACCCAAAACAGAGTTTTTATGGTCTTCTATGTCTACAGAAGAAAATGTACTGGGCCATTAACTAGCAAGACAGATTTGGAATGTTGGTGGAGTTAGAGGTGGCAATCCAAATGTCCTTCCAATATAAGACCACTTCACTATGAAGATCAGATTTATACACTGAATCAACTTCCTTCTCAATGTCTTAGGAATCAGAATGAAGTTTCTATGAGTTTAGGAATATTAATACAATACTATAAACTGTGTTTCTCAAGGTAAACTGCCCAGGGGTCAAATAGAGTCACTGTAAAACCCATATTTCAGTGGTTCCTGTGACAACCTGCTATTATAGGTCATTGGTTCAGTGATACAGTTTTCACATTTTTTTTCCAGAGACCACTTTAGCAAAATGTTTTTGTTGTGTGCTCATGAATTACGCTTTCTTCCTGTCTGCAATTCTTCCTGCCTTTCTCTCTCTGTTTCCAATGCAAATATCCTGCCCCCCAACTCTGATCCAAGGCTTCCAACGTCTGATAAACGATATAAAGATGCACTGATGGATGTCTTTGGTGCACACTGAAAAGTCACTTTCACCTGACTTTCATTAGGCTCTGCTTCCCCTGGTTCTGCTGCTTCCTACTCTGAGTATAGGTATTTTCTCCAGGAATCACTGCCATTTCTGTCCATTGGACCACCTTCACAGAGCAGTCCATCCTCCATCAAACATGACTGCTCCCTCCACTGGTTTTACCACTTGCTTCTGTTTGATGCAGCTTGACCTCCAAGCTATGTCCACCAGAGGAATTAACCTATGTGGCTAATGTGTGGAGTAGAACGTCAAGGAGTTTATTTCCACAAAGTGTTGAAAGGCATCCCCTCCTCTTATACAATACCATGTGTCTAAAGTGCACTACTTCTTACATCTAGTGCAACCACTTCTTATTACTTACACTAGTTCTGCTTTTGATTACTGTGTCAGTTTGGGTTCTCTTAGGTCAGACACCTACACAAGATTAGATATGCACAAGTTTTGTTGGAGGAAATACTGTAAAGGATAAAGAAGGAGAGTGTGGAGTAGACAGTGAGAGCCTTCAGCACAAGGCATTTTGACTCCTGTGAAAGGAGAGAGGGAACGAAAGATTGGGGGAGAGTCTCTGACTGCAGCACAGTTCTGAGAAAGCCCTGGCCAGGCCAATGTGGAGTCCATGAACAAAGCTTGCTCATTATAGAAGCTCTGAGTCTGGGCTGAGTGAGCCAGCTCGAATACCTCTCCACCCCACGAAGGTCAGTCATTGGCTGACAGCAGCCTAAGAGGAAGTGTGGCCTCACTGTGACCACACTAGTAGATCCAAAGGGACTATAGGTGGTGCATATAAATGAGCTATTCTCTTGGCAGTAGGTTGTCTTGAAGGAGATTTGAGCAGAGCTCCTTCATAGCCATGGCTATTACTAATGTCAGGGGCCATACCTCTATAGGATGCTAAGGCAAAGGAGGGGAAAACATACATAATAAGTAAATGGTAACTCATCTCCTGATCCCATACTGAAGTGTTAGTCAAATAGTAGTTTTGTATTTCCACCTACTATCCTCTCTGTCCTCTCTGCAAAACCAAGTTATAAGTCTATGGGGACCTAAGTTGAGCACAAATCTGAGTCTTAGATAAAATGGAATACTGGCAGTTTCTCTCTCGTTCTGATATCTGAATCCATCTGGGGGCTAATAGTGTCTGGCTGATTCTATTTCACTAGGGATTATTGCCTTCCTAGGGTTTTCTTCAAGACCTCATAGAAATAAACCCCTTGACGCTTTATTCTGCACATTAGCCATATAGGTTTGGATACACCTGATGGAAATAGTTTGGGGATCAAGCTGGGTGCCCCACTACACTATCATAAAGTAGTATAGGATATAAATAAAAGAAAAAAGAGCTACTGTCTTCATGGATCTTAAAGGCCTTCAACCCCTTACATTAAATTATTAGTTTTGTTTCAAGATAGAGAATTCACAAAGTAACTCATTGGGTTGCTTTGGTCTCTATCCTAATGACTGCTGTAACAAGTTAACTTATTGTTCAGCATATATTTACCCTGCTCCCCGCTCAACTCTACCTTCATGCTCCATTAATGTTGGCCTTGACTATGTGTCTGACTTGTCCAAAACCATGGGTGAAAGTGACAGAGTGCCAATTCCCAATGTACATCTTATTGGTAATTTGTACTTTTACTCCTTCTCCAGAGATTTTTAACCTTCACCACGAGAAAAGCAAGCCCCGGTAGATGCTGTTCCTCCAGGCTTGCCCCTGAATGAGATGTGTGTAATCAACCCCAACTCAACAAAAAGCCTGAAGCAGAGCCACAAAAACCAAGACACAGACATAAGATGGAGAAATAACTGCCTACTCCTGGTGCTACTGCAGTTTTATTATGCAGCAAAAGCTATTCAAGTAAGTATGCTCTTCTCCCCAGTGTCATGATACAGAAGTCAAGTTTCTTGTGACTTTCTCCTTTTGGCTCTGAGATCCAATAACTGAGCCTCTTTCATGAAGAGTAGCCATCAAGATTTCCATGTATAGGCTTTTGAACTTGAGCTGCTTTGCCTCCCGTGCTCATTTTGTTTGTGATTAGAATGGGTCATGGGAAATACACACGTTAATTAAATTGAAAAAAGATAAAATCAATAAGGAAGACAGTACTTATTTTCAATTTCCAGTAATGATATTTGGTGTGGAAGAGTGAACCTTTATCATATAAATACATGCCATCAAGGTAGAAAGATGTCTTAAAGCGTGCATAGGGATGTGAAAGCTAACACATGGCAAATAGCACAAGTCTACTTCTGAATGAAATATCACTCTCATTTGTAGATGTCTTTTGAATATTTCGTAGGGAATTCATAGAAACAAGGCAGATTGTTAATTTAGGGAATTGACCCAACAGGATTAGAGGAGCATAGGTACATGAATGAAAATGGATACTAAACAACTGAACCTTTTTTTAAGTTAGTATGGAGAAAATTACACAAGCTTTAGTAGGTATTGTCAATTCTGCTGATGCTACCAAGCAAAATGCAAATTATAGCAAGCTACAGTGATTTTTGAAAGTTGCTGAAATCAATAATAGAGAGAGACTGGGAGACTTAGACTCAATCCAATATGTTGATGAACAAAAGCTTTGTGGCTTAGGTATGACAATTTTGTTTTGGTTTTTAGGTGTTTTTTGCAAGGAAGATTGGCCCTGAGCTGACATCTGTTGCCAATCTTCCTCTTTTTGCTTGAGGAAGATTGTTGCTGAGCTAACTGCCAATCTTCCTCTATTTTATGTGGGATGCCACCACAGCATGGCTTGATGAGTGGTGCTAGGTCCACACTTGGGATTTGAACCGGCAAACCCTGGGCCACTGAAGCGGAGCACACAAACTTAACCACTACACCACCAGGCTGGCCCCTGGAGATGACAATTTTTGAGGGCAATTTCAGAGCACCAGCTTGTGATCTCAAGGTCATGTGTAAACGTACATATGTGTGTAGGTATGAATTTTCATTCAAGTGACAACATGGATCCACCTTAAACATATGGTAATGGCATTCTAGATTTTTTTCTACACATCTCATGTGTGTAAATTTTCAATTTCATTGGATCAGTATTAGGTTACACTGTACCTTTTCAGTTAAGAGGCACATGCTCAGATTCTATGTGTGTGTCTTTCTACCTTCATTCTTCTTTTTCTCCAATATTTCCCACGCCTGCATCCTCCCTGACTCTCACAAATCTTTTATTGTGTGGGTAACACAGCAACCAAGCTCGTGAAAGCAGCAGACATTTTAGTTGTCTCTTTGACTTGAATTCTAAGTAAATGTCAGAATAGAAACAAAAAGAAGGAATTATTATGCTAAACATCAAAGGTAAATAAATTCCTTGAATACTTTGAAATATTTTATTACCCAGATGGGCAGAATGAACATAAATATATATTTGTAAAGGAAAATATCTATTGCTGAATATCTGTTTTGTTTCTCTTTATTAAAAAAATCAAAGCATAATATCATTTTAAAGCTCTACAGATAGACATGGTCTTTTGTTGAATTATCTCAAGCCTCCCATATTGAAATTCTTAATAAGCGCATAGATATTTGCTTGCAATCCTTATGAAGGAGAAGCTTTAGTTCAGGATTTTAGTTTCAAACAGTGGCAGTAGAACGTACTTTAAAACATCTAGTTTCACTCTTTTTAAAAACACTTAAAATTAAAAACAAAACAAGACAAACAATGCACACTTTTTAATCTTTAGGATATATTATGTTCAATATGATGAAATCAGACTAGAGCTGTTGAAGATCACATTAGGTGTGAAAAGCACAGTCCTTCTAATTTATGAACCAAAAATTTTACTTAGGCAAAAAATATATTTTTTATTTACTATTAATTAATAAATTTGACCATGTTTTAACAGAGAAGGATTATTTCTAAGATGATATCTTTCAGCCAAATCAAAGAATGTGCAATGTTTACTGTGGAAAAGTATAAAGGTGTCATCTATATACTATTATTTATGTAAAAATAAATCCATCCATCTTACGGATGGAAACTTACTTTTTAACCTAGAGTTAATTCCTTCTTATGTAATTTTTAAACAAATGTTAAAATTGGCTTAAAAGATATTAATTGCCATAACTATTAAATACATGGTATAATTTTGATAATTTAGTTTATCTTACAAAATTAGTAATTTGCACTGTGTACATTGATTTAAGTAAAATATCGTACAATGTGTTGTGACAAATGGAGTTATAACGGTCTCTTACTTTTTAGAAATTCAGTTAAGTTGTTATTAATGTTATCAGTAGTAGCAGTCATAGGAGTAGGATCATTCAAGATGGGTTATATTGTACCATCACCTGGGCAACATTAAGAATTTTTAAGGTGAAAAATCAAAGTCAGGAGTATAGGTTTTTTCTTTCCCTCTCTCCCCTCTCTCCTTTCATTTCCTTCTGCTTCTCCCTGCCCTCCTATTCTTGTTTCTCTTTCTTTCCTTCCCTTCATCCTTTCTTTATTTTTTTCCCTTTGAAAATGTGTTATTTTATGCAAGTTAAATAAATAGATATGTCTCCATTTCAGCAATCACTAAAAGTCAAATCCACATTAAATCTTGTGGTTTAACTCTTTATTTAAAAATTTATTTTAAAACCATGTGATGAATGTACACGATAAAGAAAACATAATAAGAAACTTAATGACCTCTCCAACTAGCCTCATCTGCACTAGTGTTATGTGATACCTATTACCAGTTTTGCATGCCTCTCCCCTACTATTTGTATGCATATATCAGCATATAAATATATTTATTTTGTTTTCATACTATTCATACTCTTCAGCACCTTTCTTTTATCATTTTATAATTTATCTTTGAACTCTTGACAAATTAACACATACCGAAAGATTTTGATTTCCAAGGAATAAAATTGATATTATGAATATGTCATAATTATTGAAACAATTCCCCTATTGATGAACATTTGGACTGTTTCTGTTATGTTTTCCAAAGACAATTTTTTTTGTATGCTCCTAATTACTAAAACATTTCCAGAGTGATGATAATGCAGGTTGCTTCCATTTGTCTCTAACTACAGATAATAATGAATGAATATGTTCACATACGTAGTCTGCCACAGTTTTGTGCTTATATGTGTAGACAAATTCTTACACTGGAATTGCTTTGACAAGGGTCATGGATATTTGTAAATTTGATAGATATTACCATATGGCCCTCCACATTTTTTGCGTGAAAGTTCTCATCTCCTCATTCTATTAAAAGTATTATTGTGGCTGGCCCAGTGGCATAGTGGTTAAGTTCTCGAGTTCCACTTCAGTGGCCTGGGGTTTGCCAGTATGGATCCAAGGTGCAGACCTACACACCACTTATCAAGTCACACTGTGGCAGATGTCCCACATGTAAAATAGAGGAAGATGAGCATAGATGTTAGCTCAAGGCCAATCTACCTCAGTAAAAATAGGAGGATGGGTGGTGGATGTTAGCTCAGTGCTAATCTTCCTCAAAGAAAAAAAATAATATTATTAAAACTTCAAATGTTAAAATAATTGTGCAGTTCTCACAAATGAAAGATTACCTTGTCATTGTTTTATCTGTATTTCTTCTACTATGAGTAGGAATGAAGATGCTAGCCGTTTTAAATTATTTTTGTGTGAAATATCACTCATAGCATTTTTGGATTTTTTCCTAATAAAAAATATGCATTCTGATGAAACAAATGCAGCAGTGGAGCAGGCAGTCAAATCGAAGAAAAAACCTATTTGGATTAGTGTTGGACAGATGCCCTGGCAAGATAATGCTTATGGAACCTAAATTAGTGTGATTTCTAATGAAAGTCTTACTTCCTCACAGCCTAAGAATCTAAACAGTGAACAAAGGGTTTGATTCCAACAGACATAGTCATAAAAAATCCTTTAAATAATACTCTAATATGCATACATTTTCCCTTAAAAGGGAGCATATCAAATTATATAATTACTACTTTTCTTTAAATATGTAGTTGAATGCATTTTTCCTGTTTCTAATAGTACAGTCTATACAAAGAAATCCAGATCTCAACTAAAATAATTCATTTCAGGGACTTTAAAATTTAAAATATTAAAGTTCATTCCATTTAATATCACCATATATTCAAGTTTAGGTGAAATCCATGTAGTGTGACACACACAATGGAGGACTGGCTTCCTGAAACTGTCCCTTTCGGCAGCCATGGAAGTTGTTTCCCTGAGAAAACAACAATAGCAACAACCACAAGAGCAACACAAATCAGCCATTATTTCCTCTATTTAATCATTTTGAAAATTTTGTGAATTTTAGGAAATCTAAAAATTATGATAAAATTAAATTCTATATTGTACCTCTATGTTGTTCTCGTGCCTGATTTATACAAATGAAAATACATTTCATAAAGAAATTTAGGAGAACACTGGAGAAGATTCTGAGATATTCTCTAGGTATGAGCTCCAGTGCCCAGGCAAAGAATTGTCCTCAGTGTTAACAATAAAAGGTAGAAAAGAAGGGCGGATCCGAAAGGAAGATGAAAGAAATTCAGCACTCTCCATTTTCTCTCTGAGACAAATATCTGCTGATAGTCGTGTGACATACTTAATTTATAAACTAAATTTAGAAGTTTTCTTAATTATATTTTCTTTGGAACAATTTATCATTGAAACTATCTGGTTTTAAAAGTTTAGTTCAATTCTGCTTTGAAACTAACTGGAGCTGGTGGGTTTGGGGGCAATTCTGTGATAGCCTGTTTATTTCATTCTAATGACATTTATGTATTTCAGTTTACTCTTTCTATTGTGGTCAATTTGGAAAATAGCATTTTTCAAGTAAATTTTTCTTTTTACTCAAGTTTCCATATGTGTTTGCATGGAATTCTATAAAATAGATACTATTGGGAATTTTGTTCTCTTCTAATAGTTATTTCCTCTTTGTAATTTTTTATTTTGCGTATTTGTGATTTCTGCCTAACTAAATGGAATAAGTTGGATATCAGTTGGTTATATTATTTTTTTCCCAAGAACCAGGACTCTGGTTTGTTATTATGTCTACTCTATTTCACTCTGATTAATTTCTTCTTTATTGTTTAAGTTCTTTACCCCACTTTCAAAAATAGTTGTCCTTCCCATTTCATTACAGGCTTTAGTTTGAATTTAACATCTTTTTTCTTACCTTATCTGACTATGCATCCTTAAAATACTGTGACTAGGAAGAATAAGAAACCAATGTTTTGAGAATATTATTTATAGCTTTCTTTTTTTAAAATTTAAAATTCCATCACATTGTATTGTTATCCTTGTAAGACGATTCTAAAGGTAAATAAAAAAAAGTAGGCTGGACACCCACCCCACAATCAGCTCCACAGGAATCTTTACATGGCCTGTATAGAGCAGGTTCATTGTAATCAGTGTGAGTCCTTAACTGAACAAAAATCAAGTATAAATGAATTCAAAGAAAACAACATGCAAGCTCATCCTTTTTTGGGAACATTAGTCTTTTTTTCCCTACAAAGTTAGAATCTCTGATTCATTTAATCTTTCTCTTTTCAGTAGAATGATATGGATGAAAAACAAACTCATTTTAGTAAAATAACATCTTTAGATACATTTATTGCTATCCAATACCAAGAAAAAATGTACCTTCCCTCATCAAATTTTATCCTCTAAAAAGAGTTGGAAATTTCAATTTTTTTTCAGTAATGTTTCTATATTAAAACAAATATTCTTTATCATCATATTGATAAATACACAAGCACAAACTATAATCATTGATTTAATATTTAAGGGATTATTATCTGCAAAACAGATCATAGTTTCTAACAGACCTCACCTTACCTAATACTGATTCTCAATTATAAATTAATTTTCTTTTCTTAAACTGGAAGTAAATTTTGATTCACAGAGGGGTTAATGAGCCTGTCTTAAATAAGACTTCTAAAAGATTGATATGTGGAGTATTTATTTATATTTGCCAGACATTTTTTGAGGAGCTAATATGCATTGTATTAGAGTTTTGCCAAAGTTGGAGACACAAGATTAATAAAGTAGCTTATAATACATCATAGTTTGGTAACACAAAAAGCATAACTCTTTCTGGAGTTAGAAAAGATTTCCATGAGGTGAAGTTTTAACTTGACTTTGAAGGAGTAAGAGATTACCAACGAACCACAAGGGATAAAGGCAGAGTCACTAGGCAGAAGAAACAAAAAATATAAAGAGAATAAGTTATAGGAAAATAAAATATAATGTAAACAACAACAATAATAATTAATACTAATAAACTCAACATGTGACAATAATGAGGAGAATTTCAGAGGATCAGCAAAAAACAAGGCATGGTGAATTGACAAGAAATAGCGATGTCCATACAGCCTAAGACAAGATTAGAGAAGGCCATATTTTTAAGACAGCTCACAGTACCCACCAGGACATTTTCTTGAATTTCCTGGTAAGCCTGTCAGAAGGAAGAGCAGTCCCCAATTATTAGCAGTCCCCTCAAGATTGACTGCTATGTTTCCATCCATCATCATACATATGTGCCCCTTTAGCCCTTTCAATAGATAGAAACTAGACTTTTTGTGGTGAGCACAATATATATAATGTTATATTAAAATTATACCTTAATTTTAAAAATTTTGAAAAAGAGCCAGTAGAAAATTTTAATCATGGAGTTGATAACATCAACTTTTTTGTTGTTATATAAGAAGATACTCATTTAACCAATTTACCAGAAGAGCTAGAAACCTAGTCTCAGGGAAAACCACTAGGAGTCCTTTGCAACAATCTACAGAGGCATGATGAGGGCCGGAACCCAGACAATATCACTGCAGGTAGAGGAGAGGGTCAGTAACAGAGACACATTTCAGAGGTAGAATCAGCATATTTTGTTGATCTACTGAAAACAGAAGGTAAGAAAAGAGAATCTAAGGTTGACATCAAGATCTTTTTGTCTTCAGACTGAGTGAGTGCTTGGTGATGTCACCATCCAAGGCTTAAAAGAATATTGCAGAAAATATGGTGGGAGGAAATAATTTGCATATATTAGATTTCAAATACCTGCAGAAAATCTAAAAGGATATATTGCAGACTTAAATGTATGGTTTGGCTTGGGAAGATGGCTAGCTCTAGTGCTACAGAGCGCAGAGCAGTAGGTGAATTTACGTGAGAGGGAAGCGCAACAAAGTAAAAAGATTGAACCCTGCTTGCTCTAGGATGAAAGATATTCAGAGTAGCAAATATATTCTTAGATATAAGGAAACATCCATCAGTTACAGTGAGGGATATTACATAAGTTCATAGAATTCCATATCTACCTGGAAGCATCTTTATTGTGTATTTTTTATCGGCTAACATAAACCTTAAATTAGGGCTATCAAAAGTTTTTCCTAAACATGTATTGGAATCAGTGCATAATCTGTCTGTATAAATAAATTGGCAATATCAAACGACTTTGACCTAGAATAAAATGGCAATTTTATGTTTAATCTAATAACCTTAAAGTATAAGACCCCGATTTATTAGTCTTAATTGGGGATTACATATGATTAGGTCAATGCTGGGACTTGGCTTAATCTAAAAAATCCTTAATTCAAAAGACAATTAAAAATTTCTGAAATCCTTATATATTAAATAACAAATTATTCAAATATGTTTACTGACCATTTGAACAAATTAACTACAATTTCTCTAGGTGGTGAATTTAGCTGTTTTTGTATTAAAAGATTTGGAGCAGAACAGTGATTTTTTATGGTTGTATGTTTGATATATTTCCAGGAGTGTTAAAAATAATATGCTGGAGAACATGCAAATAGAATAATGCCTTCATAGCCACTTATTTTTCAGTTAGAAAAAAATAAATTGACAGAATGCCATTCAATGACTCATCTGGGAAAAACCACTCTGTATAAATCTCTCAGATCTCACTTCATTTTCTATAGGCTGCTACTCTCGGGGGATTTAGAATGGCTAACTCTAATATAAAGTAAGGATTAAATACAAATTTAGACTGAGTAGTGTGACTCCAATGTCTGATTTTTCTTTGGAGAGAACTTGAGAACCTCCTTTAAACTGAAGTTCTTGTCTTCAGGGGAAGATATAGTTTGCGTAACTCTTTATAATTTCTAAGAGATGCTGAGGAAATTGTTGCAAATATAAGTACTCCACTGAGTTCCAACCTAGATACACCTGTGAGAAAACACCTGAAACTTTATAGTATCTAGAGTGAAACAATGGGAAAGTAGAGACGAGTGAGTCTAATACCCACTTACGGTGGCTTTTCTTTTCAAAAAAGAAGAAGAAAAAAGTTTAGTTTGTAAGGCATTTACCTATTTGAAACTAAGGAAAGATAAGACAGATTCACAAAAACAGTAGCACCTTAATTCTAGACTTGATCTTGGCTGTGCTGGACTTCCTAACAGCATTCTAGCTTCTCTCTCTGCTTCTATTCTTAACCTCGACCCACTATAGACGATTCTTCACACACGTTAGGCCAAAATTTGATATTTTTTAAATATAAATAAAATAGTGATTTTTTTCTGCTCAAAATCCTATAAAGATTTTTTATCACACTCAGAATAAAATTTTAACTCTGAACCACACTTTAAAAGGCCTTTTGTGATCTAAAACTAATTAATGATTATTGGGTAGCTAACTCATTTCCCATTCCTGATATCTTTCTTCTCTGTTCTCTCTGAGCTAGCAAAACTGCAAAAGATAATTTCTCACTTTAAGCAGAGGAATTCTAAAAAATCATTTAATGTTTACATATAATATGAACAAAAACTTCAAGTGGTTAGAAGAGAGACGTGGAACGAGAAAGACACACTTAAAGAAGAAGCAGAGAGAAGAGACAGAGAGAAAGAAAGAGGAGGGGGGAAGAGACACAGAAAGAGAGAAAGACAGACTTGAATGAGGATAAATAGAAGAGCGGAGCAACTTTCTTCTATGCACTCAAAAGTTTGTGCCTGCCAGAACCATTTAATAGAGCTACTAAACAGCTTTGTTAAGGTGTTTATCCCCTAGACAGAGTTCTGAGCTGTGTGCATTCAGTGGTATAGAAACAAATTCAGAGTATGCCAAGCACACAAGACAAGATTTCCTAGGCAGGCACAGTGTTGTGAGTCATCTGCATAATCCCCTCGCCCTGCTCAAGAAGAAAGGAGGAAACCATGAATCTTGGGGGCGTCAGTGCTGACAGCTTTATTACAAAGAAGGAGCCACTCAACTACTATACATTCTGACATTGCTACTTCCAGACTTGCAACATCTATTCCAATTAAGAGGATATTCAGGTTTATTGCTAGTTTTTTTTTTCTCTAAGGCACAAAGGGGAGAAAGATGAAGATGATGAAACAGATCCTACTATACTAAATCATAGGTTCATTTAATTAGATTCTTTTGGCTACTCAGGACTATGGGAGAGAAGATGGAGAAAGAATGGATTTTCTTTTTCCCCTCCATACCCATCACTGCTCCTTGTCAATACACACATTATTACTGCCAGTGCTATTGTCCTCCTTTCTCTTCTCGTCTCTTCTTCTCTTCCCTCCCCTCCCTTTCTCTCTCTCCCCTTCTCTCTCCATTCCTATTAATGGGGGAAGTGTTAGACCATTGCCGCTTTATTTAAAAAACCAAACACTTTATGTTGTAGTAATACATTCAATGTTCTCTCTTTCTCTCTCTCATAGTCCCATATTGAGAAGTAGGTATGTGGTGTTTAGGTTAAAAAAGTTGTTTAGTTATTTTTTTTTTTGAGCCAGAAGTGGGACTAGAAAAGCCAAATAAGTACATTAAAGAAAACTGCAATTAATTATTATGAATTTAAAAAAACCTCTGAAAAACACATACCTAAAAACTAGTGGAAAGATATATCTATTTCCAAACATGTTTCAAGGATTTTATTTCCAGATGAGATAACTCTCCTCAGTATTAGAACTAGATTAGGTCTGGCTAGGTCTAGATTCTGTTAATCAAAAAGAAGAACGTGATAAGAAAGGTGAGCAACTGCCAAACTTAGAATTTTATCAAAAGTAGGATGGAAAAATATTGTAACGTATTAACGGAGGAATGACATACTCTGGTATGTTTTTAAAAAAATATTCCCTATGGCTCAGTTATAGGGAATAATAGTGGAGCAGTGGGGTAAGTAAGTAAAGTGAATATTGCAGTCATTCAGTTAAATGATGATGGTGGCTTAGACAAGAGTATCACAGTGGAGCCCTCTACAGTGGCTACATTCTGGATATAGTTTGGGATAGAGTGATCAAGACTTTCTCATAAGTTGATTTGAGACTGTAGTAAAAGTAGAAAAAATAGGACTATTAGCTTTAAATTTCAGTGGTAATGTAAATGGTGTTGCTATTTACTGAGACCAAAAGAAAACTAGCTGGAAAGTAGAATATAGAGTGTTAGATATCAAGAGGTCTTTTTTGGATTTGTTAAGCTTAGATACATAGCAGATATTTTGTCCTTCACATTAGACAGCTTTGGGAGTCGGGAGTAATAATTTACATGGTCTGCAATGAAGACATAGCAGAGACAATGAAAAGGATATGTTAAGCTGGATAAACAAGTGTGAAGCTCAAAACTGGAGAGAGTTTTAAAAATCTGCTGCTAGTGTATGTATGTAAAAGTGTGTAACTGTATGATATCAACAGTCAAAAGAGGTAAAGAGAAAAGAGAAGGAAGCTCAGGAGTAATTACTGTAGCACTTCAGTATTTAGTGGATGAGCCATGAATGGGATCTAGCAAAAAGACCAAGACAGAGAAGTCATTCAAGTGGGAGGAAATCTGGAAAGCAAAAGAAGAAAGTGTTTCAAAAAAGCAGTTGTGGTTAAGAGTCACTAATGTGAGTGGAGAAGTCAAATAACATGAGGACTTGACAGCAAGGAAGCGAAAGCAAAGTTTGATGAGACAAATGTCCTGTAGTAGAAGGGAAAGAAAGCCAACCTTAGGGGTTGTGGAGAGAATTGGAAGCAGGCAAGAGAGGGGGAAGCCAACTAGAGAAAGCTGTTTTAAGTTTTGCTGTGAAGGGAAGCTAAAAATTCAGTTTATGTTGCAGATAGCCATAGGGCCCAGAGATTTTAGTGGTTGACTTCGCTGGTTTTGCTTCTTTTTTAATTACTATTTTAAGTATGTGACCTACTAAGCTGTTTATATAGTCTTGAGGATGACCCAGGAGAGAGAGGGAAACTGATAAGAAGGGGATTATGAAGACAATAGAGACGAATATGTCTTCATAAAGCTGAGAGGCAGGATCCACGACACAGAAGGAGGGCTTGGGCTTTGATGGGTACATAAATGAGTATCCACTCTACCAAGAGGAAGGATATATATGACAGGTTAGTAGAAATAAATGTAGGAATACTGAATGGTTCCTGAATGGTTGCATGTGACTTCTCAATTAACTCATCAGAGTTAGGTAAGAGGGGTTGGGTTTTGGAGAGTGACAAGACTGTGTGGAAATATTGACTTTGTAGAATGGGGAATTATCCATTTTAGGAAAGTATGCCAGGACTACTGGGCAATGTTAAGTGCCCATTTGTTATTTGCTGACATAAGCGTTAGGTGAGAAAAATGAGCTTTTGAAATTTTTCATTTTCTTTTTATTTTTTTTGGGAAATTTTCAGCTGTTATGTTGAGGATAATAGTCAAAAAGCTGGGTTTAAGCAGGGCTAGATTTGATCAGGCATGATAATCATTAGGCTATTAGTAAATACTCCAATTTTCTCTTCTCCCTGGTACCTAATAAGACTGTCCTTCCTTATCCCTTGAAAATAAGTATAATTATGTGACTTGTGTTTTTCCCAGATAGGTAAGCAAAGTTGACATATATTACATCTGAATGAGTCATAGTATGATTTCCCATTCTCTCTGCTTTGGCTACTGGAGATGCTATAGGTGAGGAGATTTTACCAGCTTGAGCTCTGTAGTAAAGAGATATGAATCAGAACCCCAAAGGACTGTGATAGAAATGTAATTATTGCAAGGAATAAAGATATGTTTATTTGATTTGTTTATTATTATTTGACCCAAAGACAAGAGCTAATGAAGAGACTGTTACTATACATATCTTAAACTTCCTTGGCTACTACAATAAACTAATAAGAAGAAAACAGAAGAAATCAAGGGAACTAGGGCTATTTATTGGGAAATGATTGAGATACTGCACAAACAATCTAAGGTGCACAAGAAGAAAGGTAAATTAATAGAGAAAAAGTAGCAAATTCAGTGGACTGGGTATCTGAATAAAGTTGAAAAGTATATTTTTCAATTATGAGTAATAGATAAGCGACCTAAAAAGTAGGTAATTGTTAAAGAGCACAAAGCTTGACCTTGAATCTCAGAGATAATTCAGTTGGATATGACACGGTCTAGGTTATTACTCTGGGAATATATCATTGAGTTTAGGTGGATGAAAAGATTATTAGAAGTGAGGAAGTACAAGATCTGAGGCCAAGATATGGATGGATGTCTCATAGGCATTGAGACTTTAACAAATCATGTTTAACATGAAAGTGTAAATTACCTGCCAAGACATACAAGATAATTTACAACATTTATGGCCTTATTTCTTACTAAGGCCCACTGAGTAGGAGGAGGCCTACTCCTCCAGGTTCTACTTTCTAAGCACAGAAATATCTCCTTTCCCTAAATACACTGTTTTTTCCTTGAACCTAGGCCTTTGTATATGCTATACCAGAAACTGGCTTTCCTCCACAGACTCACTCTACTTCCACACACTTCTGTCTCAGTAAATACCTTATAACTTTCTTTAAAATTAAGACTCAACAAGAACGACATTCCCAGTGGAAGTCTTTCTCGTTGTCAAACTTATCCACACCTACCTCTAAAATTATCAGGATCTTTTTATTGACTTGCATAGCACTGTGTTATTTTTCCTGTCACATTATTTTAAATATATGTAAAGTTTCCGTCTACCTTGCCAAACGGAGATCTCTTTGATGTTTAGGAATGTGTATTTTTCTTATGTATCCCACTTAGCAGTGAAGTTAAACAAGTCAATTGAACAAGTTGGTTGCTCAAAAACTATGGTTTTAAAAGAATAAATTTATGAAAAGCTTAAAAACTTATTGGACACAATGATGAGATTCTCAGTATTTTTGTTTAAATAAAAGAACACTTCTGTTTAAAATAAAGACTCTTAGAAATGAGAGGCTAGGTTCTAAAAAAAAAAATGCTAGCTAGTTTTTTTGATAGTTTTCTTCAGGAAATGACTAATCGAAGACTTAAATCCCTAGGCTAACTCTCATGAGTTAGCTTTCCTTTATCAATTCAAAAGCATTCATTTGCTTCTTGTATCAATTCCTCTTTTTGTTCCTCTTTTCACAAAGGATGTTTTTCTGTGTATTTAGAAAGTTGATTAATGATAAGTACCTACATCTTTGATAAATTCTGCAGAGAATATTAAGTGCCCTATAGCAAGTGCACAATTTGATTAAAAGTGATAATACTTTGACATAATGGACATCAAATTTTATTCTTTTCATTCTCTGAGCTTCTTCTGAAGGAAAAAAAGGATCAGAATTGAGATTGCAGTGAAATGAGAACATTGGTCAAAAATGAGAGTTAAGTGAAAAAGAGAATAATCAGAACATCCATCTCTAAGAAACATAATTTTATTTTGTAGAAACAAAACAAAACAGATAGGTGAAATAATCGTCCTGGGTTGTGTTCCCAGTTTTCTCACATCTTGATGTTAACGTTTTAGTTTGTTTTGTCTATGCTTTAGCCAAACCATATGAAAAAATAGGTTAAAACTGTTCTGAGAATATATAAGAAACACCCTAAATTGTGTTTCAAGTTCTGCCAAAGCATTTTGAAATACACATTATCTTTTTCTTTAAAATGAAAAGGGTATTTTGAAATAAGATATAAAACAAAGTGTTCTGCCTATGTAAACATATTGAGCTTATCTTTGTTATGTTTATAATAAATTTAGAAGCACAGAAAGTAGAACTTTTTATATATTAAAATTTTTGTTAAAAAGTTTTGCTGAACAATAAAAGGAATCCTATTCTATAGTGTTCCATTTCAAGCCATTTTAGGAAAATACCATATGGACAGGTTCTATTGTGTTAACCCATAGGTTAAAGGTCATGATGAGACTAGAGTATTTATCCAATTTATTTTTTTTTCTGAGTCATCTTTAAAGCTCCAGCAGCAGCTGTAATCCCTACTGAGATGGTCAGTTTTATTTGTCAGCTTGGCTAGGCTACAGTTCTAGTTATTCAATCAAACAGTAATCTATGTGTTGCTGTGAAGGTATCTTGTAGATGTGATGAAAGTCCATAATCAATTGACTTTAGATAAGGAAGATTATTTTAGATAATCTGAGTGTCCCTGATTCAATCAGTTGAAAAGTCTCAAGTACACAGGTAAGGCTTCCCAGAATAAGAAATTATGCCTGTGAATAGCAACTTCAGTTCGCGCCCAAGAGCTCCAGTCTGCTCTTCCTGCTGTCCTGCCCTAAAGATTCCAGAGTTGGCTGGCCATTTCCCACAGTCATGTAAGCCAATTCCTTTCAATGAATCCCTAAATGTATATCTCCTCCTGCTTTTGTTTCTCTGATTTCATTTTCCTGGAAGTGTCAGATGATTCTTATTTCCTCCCACACTTCATTTCCTCTCTGAGTGTCTTGGGACTTTTGGAGCTGACGTGGATAGTCCTGTCCAAGATTTTGTTTCTGTCTGGGAGTATTAATAACCAAATAATGAATTTATATTATATAAGAAACCAACAATAACTGAAGATGAATTTTTTAAATGGAAAAATATGGCTTTCTTGTGTATGTTAAAATGTTCATGTTCCAATGAAGTGGAATAGCTAGAGAAGACCAGATGATAAAAGAGATCTCTTATTGACAATCCAAAAAGTACATATAAATTGTAGGCAGGTACACGGTCAAATAAAGAATAGTCAATATATATTACTTAAATACCTCCTTTGTAATGGACTATTTCATACAATAGATTTTTTTAAACCTAGTTTTTCAGAAAAGCTTCAGGTTGACAGCAAAATTGAGGAGAAATACAGATATTTCCCATATACCTTCTGTCCTCAAGCTTGCATAGCCTCCCCTGTTATCAACATCCCCCACCAGAGTGCTACATCTGCTACAATTTGATGAATGTAGATAGAAACATCAAAATCTCTCAAAATCCATACTTTATACTATTACAGTTCACTCTTGGTGTTGTACATTCTTGGATTTGGACAAATGCACCGTGACATGTATCCATCATTATGGTATCTTATCATACAGAGTAAGTTCACTGCCCTAAAAATCCTCTTTTTATTGTTTCCTTAGCTTTGCCTTTTCCAGAGTGTCATATAATTGGAATCCTACAGTATGTAGGCTTCAGACTGGCTTCTTCCACAGTAATAGGCATTCAGGGTTCTTCCATGTCTTTTCATGACTTGGTAACTCTTTTTCTTTTGGGGATAGGTAACAGTTTATCCATTCAGGACATCTCGATTGCTTCCAAGTTTTGACAATTCTGAATAAAGATGCTATAAACATCCATGTGCTGGTTTTTGTGTGGCCATAAGTTTTCAACTCTTTATAAATAATAAGGAGCATGATTGCCAGATCATAATGTACGAGTATGTTTAGTTTTGTAAGAGACTGCTAGGCCATCTTCCAGAGTGGCTGGTACCATATTGCATTTCCACCAACAATGAATGAGAGTTCCTGTTGCTCCATTCCCTCATCAGCATTTAGTCTTGTCAATGTTCTGGTTTTTAGCCATTCTAATAGATGTGTAGTGGTATCTCACTGTTGTTTAAATTTGCATTTTCTTGATAACATATGATGTGGAGCATCTTTTCATAAGCTTTTTTGACATCTGTATGTGTTCTTTGGTGGGGTGCCTGTTAATGTCTTTGGCCCAGTTTTTAATCAGGTTGATTGTTGTTTTATTGTTTAAATTTTAAGAGATCTTTGTATATTTTAGATAACAGTCTTTTATTAGATGTGTATTTTGCAAATATTTACTCCCAGGCTATGTCTTGTCTTTTCATTCTCTTGACATTGTTTTTCACATAGCAAAAGTTTTCCAATTTAATGAAATCCAACTTATCAGTTACTTCTTTTATGGATTGCACTTTTTGTATTGTTTTTTAAAAGTAATTGCCATACCCAAGGTCATCTAGATTTTCTCCTAGGTTATTTTGTAGGTGTTTTATAGTTCTGCATTTTACATTTAGGTCTCTGATCCATTTTGAGTTAATTTTTGTGAAGGGTATAATGTTTGTGTCTAGATTCTTTTTTTCTTTTCTTTTCTTTTCTTTTTTTTTTTTTTTTTGGTGAGGAAGAGTGGCCCAGAGCTAACATCAGTGTCAGTCTTCCTCTATTTTGCATATGGGTCACTGCCACAGCATGGCTTGATGAGTGGTGTATGTCCTCACCTGGGATCCAAACCTGTGAACCCAGGCTGCTGAAGCGGAGTGCGCCAAACTTAACCACTACTCCACCAGGCCGGCCCCTCTAGATTCACCTTTTCGCATGTGGATATTCAGTTGTTCCAGAACCATTGGTTGAAAAGACTATGCTTTCTCCATAATATTGCCTTTTCTTCTTGATCAAAGATCAGTTGACTCTCTTTATGGGGGTCTATTTCTGTGCTCTTTATGCTGTTTCATTGATCTCTATGTCTGTTCTTTCGCCAATACCACATGTCTTGATTACTATAACTTTATAGTAAGTCTTAAAGTCAGGTAGTGTCAGTTCCCTAACCTTGTTTTTCTCCTTCAAATTGTGTTGGCTTGTCTTGGTCTTTTGCCTCTCCATACAAAGTTTAGAATAAGTTTGTTGATTCCACAAAATAATTTTCTGGGATTTTGGTTGAGATTGCATTGAATCTATAGATCAAGTAGTACAAAAGGTGTTTTCCCTCAAATGTTTATATATATAGCTTTTAAAATGTGAGTCATACTCAAAAAGTTCTAGATCTGGGCTTTCTAATAAAGCTTTCTGAGGTGGCAAAAATGTCCTATTTCTGCATACATGAACTGTGCTATCTACTAGCCATACATGTATACTAACATTAGAAATGTGTTTGGTAGGATTCAGGAACTGAATTTTTAATCTAAATTTTAATTAAGTAAAATTTAAATATCAGTGTACTGTATGAATAGCAGATAGCTAGAGCATAAATTCTTAAAGACTAAATCCTTTGTAAATGAAAGACTAAATTCAGAAAAATGATTAACTCCTGACCTTATTCCTATACCAATCCAAAATTCTATAATTAGTTCTTTAAATGATATATGGGCATGTGTGTGTAGCATTTATCAAACATGATGCACTTGATATTTGCATTTTATCAAGTTAAAATAGTTTGAAGTCACAATTCATAACAATTTTGGTTGAATATATTGCCTATAAAAATAAAAATGTGAAGACCTTATTCATATTTTGATGAATGTTAAAAGTTTTTCCCTAACACTTATATTTCTCTCTATATTCTCTTCTTACCTTCTCTAAATTTCTACATTACAATCTCTTACTATAAATATTGACCTCAATTCTCTGGGTAAACTGAGAGATGTACCCATGAATTAAGAAATTTAAAAAATATATTATTAGTTTTCAATATTTTCAACTTAAAACTTTCTCATCAACATTTAAACAGTTAATTTTCAGATATCCACATTAATCTAAAATATATTGCCAATATTGGTGCACACAGTCATAGATTCTCTTACTTTTAGGCATAATGGAAAAATTGATCTTACTTAGTGTGTTTGTATCAACATGGTTTCCAAGATGTTTTCTTTCTTTCTAGTGAATGTAAATCTCTACTTAATAAACATATTTTTACGTTAGAAAGTGGGGTTAATGTTTTATACATGCAATTCAGTAGATGCAAAAAATCACATTTATTTCATTTGAGAATCCAGCAAAAAATTCAAATATGATTTTCTGGCTATCATATTCTGGGTAGACATTCTTTTTGGTTTGCTTCCCTTGATTGCAGATCAATGGGTAAAAAATCACAGCCAAGTAAGAAATACTGTGAATAATTCACATCTTGAAAACTGAAAGATGATAATTGATTTTCTACCAATACAACATTTTAGGCTTTCCTTGGTCATGATAAACTTTGCCTTCAGAATTCAAGGAATAAACATACATTATTTAAAATTTGGATAAATAGTGATTCAATTCATCTGGATTGCCAAAAACACTAGATGAAATATATTCCCAACGATGGAATGATGTGGTTCCTCATCTTGTTTTAATTTATATTCTATATGTTTATATATCTTAAGACTTAAAGCGTAATAAAATATTTTTGATAAATTCTGCTTTTATCATTATAAATCGGCATTTTAGCAATCATGAAGAAATTTTTAAATGGCATTCTTTTGTATCGTGTATGGCGTATTCATTTCACAAATGAGAAATTTCAGTTAGAGATTTAGTTTAAATTTATCTACCAAAGACAACACAAGATAAAATTTAAGCACTAAGTTTTGGATTTGAATCACCATGTAACAGTGCATTAGAGACACTCACAAATATTAAAGCTGTGGACTGATTTAATGCTGGCCTCAGAATGAGTCATTCACCTCAGCAACATCTGTTGCATAAATATTTCTTTTCCAAAAACTTATGATGACTGAGAGTAGTATAAAGACAAACCGAAATGAGGAATTTATAAGTCTAATCAATTATGAAGTATTAATTTACTCATGCTATGCTAAGGATTGTGGAGCATACATCAGAAAATAAGATGTCTTCAGAGTCTAAAATCATACAGGGCTTATTTGTCAAATATCTCTTGAATTCTGGCAAGCACTTTTCAAGCCGTGGTTGAGTGTCTGAGGATAAACCACAATGAACTCATTTATAATGTTTCTTTTATTCTCACAAGCACCTTTCAAGCAAAGGTTGTGTCAGAAATTAATAATAAAAAATTAGATATTTCATTTCTAGAAAACAAGACTTGGAAAGAACTCTAATTATCTGTAGTCCTCAAATGAATGGCCACTTGACTGGAGAAAAAACAAAATAAATCAAGGAAATATATTATGTTATTAAAATGGCTCATTAAAAATCTTGCCATATTGACCTATGGTTCAAAAACTTAATCCTTAATCAATGTCTATTATAAATAAACAATTTGTGAATAAAAATAAAGGCTATTCTTATATCCTTACTGTATATATGTTGAACTGGTTTAACTACTCATATCATTCATTTGACATCTGTTGATTAAGCATTCACTATATTTATTTTCTGATAATGAAATAAGAACATAAAATTGGGGGCTGGCCCCTTGGCTGAGTGGTTAAGTTCACGCACTCCACTGCAGGCGGCCCAGGGTTTCGTTGGTTCGAATCCTGGGCACGGACATGGCACTGCTCATCAAACCACGCTGAGACAGCATCCCACATGCCACAACTAGAAGGACCCACAACAAAGAACATACAACTATGTACCGGGGGGCTTTGGGGAGAAAAAGGAAAAAATAAACTCTTTAAAAAAAACCCATAAAATTGTTCATATTGTTTATAAAACTATGGGGGCATATTACCTAACTTGATGCTTTTAATAACATTTTGAATTAAGTAGGTAAAATTACTACTCTTATTTGCTACTGTTGTGGTTCAGATTGGTTAACTGATTTTTGCAAGATCACAGAGCTAGTGATTGATAGCTTTAGACTTTTTACTACTGCTCTGAATAAAGCCTGGAAAAGAACCAGAAAGTAGAAGTGGGGAGTGGGAGTGTAAGTAATTTTATGTCAAGGAGCTTGTACTCTTTAAAAGGAAATAAGACATGTATATACGTAATGAAAACAGAAAACATAATGGGATAAGTGGAAGAAGATGGAAAACTTTATATGCTGAGCTGAGGTGATGTGACGTTAGCCTTTATTAGAGCAATTTTTATTTTGTATTTAATAAACATTTTATTTTGAGATAATTGAAGAGTCACATGCAACTTTATGACATTTAGAGAGATCCCATGTACCTGTTACCTAATATCTCCCAATTTTGCAGAACTATCATACAATATCTAAAGTAAGATGCTGATATTTACGCAAAGGTGTAGAACATTTCCATCACCACAAAGGTCCCTCATGACGCCCTTTAGTAGCCAAACCCACTTCCCTCCTGCTATCTCCTTTCCTTAAACCATGGCAATCACTAATCTGTTCTCTCTCTGTAATTCTGTCCTTTCAAGAATGTCATGTAAATGGAAACATAAAGGGAATTGGCTTTTTCCACTCATCCGATTCTCTGGAGATTCATCCAGGTCATTGCACACATAAATAGACACTTTTTTCAAATTGATGAGCAATACTCTATGGCATGGGTGTACCAAAGTTTGCTTAAACGTTCACTTGTTAAAGATCGTCTGGTTTGTTTTCAGTTTTTTTGGATATTACGAACAAATCTTCTCTAGTCTTTCAGGAATGAGGTTTTATGTGAATATAGTCTATTTCTCTAGGATAAACGTCCAGAAGAGCACTTGTTTGTTCGTGTCATAGTTGGTTATTTAATTTTTTTTTTCTCTTTCAATTAAATTTTATCTTTCTTTCTGCTTTTTCTCCCCAAATTCCCCCAGTATATAGTTGTATATATATTTTTTTTTTATTAATGTTATGATGGATTACAAGCTTGTGAAATTTCAGTTGTACATTTTTGTTAGTCATGTGGTGGGTACACCACTTCCCCCTCCGTGCCCTCCCCCCACCCCCCCTTTTCCCTGGTAACCACCGATCAGATCTCCTTCTCAATATACTAATTTCCACCTATGAGTGGAGTCATATAGAGTTCGTCTTTCTCTGACTGACTTATTTCGCTTAACATAATGCCCTCGAGGTCCATCCACATTGTTGTGAATGGGCCAATTTCGTCTTTTTTTATGGCTGAGTAGTATTCCATTGTGTATATATACCACATCTTCTTTATCCAATCATCAGTTTCTGGGCATGTAGGCTGGTTTCACGTCTTGGCTATTGTAAATAATGCTGCGATGAACATAGGGGTGCAACGGACTCTTGAGATATCTGATATCAGGTTCTTAGGATAGATACCCAGTAATGGGATGGCTGGGTCATAGGGTATTTCTATTTTTAACTTTTTGAGAAATCTCCATACTGTTTTCCATAGTGGCTGTACCAGTTTGCATTCCCACCAACAGTGTATGAGGGTTCCTCTTTCTCCACAACCTCTCCAACATTTGTCGTTCTTGGTTTTGGATGTTTTTGCCAATCTAACGGGGGTAAGGTGATATCTTAGTGTAGTTTTGATTTGCATTTCCCTGATGATTAGCGATGATGAACATCTTTTCATGTGTCTATTGGCCATATTCATATCTTCTTTTGAGAAATGTCTGTTCATGTCCTCTGCCCATTTTTTGATCAGGTTGTTTGTTTTTTTGTTGTTAAGCAGTGTGAGTTATTTGTATATTATGGAGATTAACCCTTTGTCGGATAAGTGGCTTGTAAATATTTTTTCCCAATTAGTGAGCTGTTTTTTTGTTTCAATTCTGTTTTCCCTTGCCTTGAAGAAGCTCTTTAGTCTGATGAAGTCCCATTTGTTTATTCTTTCTATTGTTTCCCTCAACTGAGGAGTTACAGTGTCCGAAAAGATTCTTTTGAAACTGATGTCAAAGAGTGTACTGCCTATATTCTCTTCCAAAAGACTTATTGTCTCAGGCCTAATCTTTAGGTCTTTGATCCATTTTGAGTTTATTTTGGTGTGTGGTGAAAAAGAATGGTCGATTTTCAATCTTTTGCATGTGGCTGTCCAGTTTTCCCAGCACCATTTGTTGAAGAGACTTTCTTTTCTCCATTGTAGGCCCTCTGCTCCTTTGTCGAAGATTAGCTGTCCATAGATGTGTGGTTTTATCTCTGGGCTTTCAATTCTGTTCCATTGATCTGTGCACCTGTTTTTGTACCAGTACCATGCTGTTTTGATCACTGTAGCTTTGTAGTATGTTTTGAAATCAGGGATTGTGATTCCGCCGGCTTTGTTTTGCTTGCTCAAGATTGCTTTAGCAATTCGTGGTCTTTTGTTCCCCCATATGAATTTTAGGATTGTTTGTTGAATTTCTGTGAAGAATGTTCTTGGGATTCTGATTGGGATAGCATTGAATCTGTATATTGCTTTGGGTAGTATGGACATTTTAACTATGTTTATTCTTCCAATCCATGTGCAAGGAATGTCTTTCCATCTCTTTATGTCATCGTCAATTTCTTTCAAGAAAGTCTTGTAGTTTTCATTGTATAGATCCTTCACTTCCTTGGTTAAGTTTATCCCAAGGTATTTTATTCTTTTCGTTGCGATTGTGAATGGGATAGAGTTCTTGAGTTCTTTTTCTGTTAGTTTATTGTTAGTGTATAGAAATGCTACTGATTTATGCACGTTAATTTTATACCCTGCTACTTTGCTGTAGTTGTTGATTATTTCTAATAGTTTTTCTGTGGATTCTTTGGGGTTTTCTATGTATAAGATCATGTCGTCTGCAAACAACGCGAGTTTTACTTCTTCGTTACCTATTTGGATTCCTTTTATTTTTTTTTCCTGCCGAATTGCTCTGGCCAGCACCTCCAGTACTATGTTGAATAGGAGTGGTGAAAGTGGGCACCCTTGTCTTGTTCCTGTCCTCAGAGGGATGGCTTTCAGCTTTTGTCCATTGAGTATGATGTTGGCTGTGGGTCTATCATATATGGCCTTTATTATGTTGAGGTACTTTCCTTCTATACCCATTTTACTGAGGGTTTTTATCATAAATGGGTGTTGGATCTTGTCGAATGCTTTCTCTGCGTCTATTGAGATGATCATGTGGTTTTTGTTTTTCATTTTGTTGATGTAGTGTATCACGTTGATTGACTTGCGGGTGTTGAACCATCCCTGTGTCCCTGGTATAAATCCCACTTGATCATGGTGTATAATCTTTTTGATGTATTGCTGTAATCGGTTTGCCAAAATTTTGTTGAGGATTTTTGCATCTATGTTCATCAGTGATATCGGCCTGTAGTTCTCCTTCTTTGTGTTGTCCTTGTCAGGTTTGGGGATCAGAGTGATGTTGGCTTCATAGAATGTGTTAGGGAGTTCTCCATCTTTCTCAATTTTCTGGAACAGTTTGAGGAGAATAGGTATTAAGTCTTCTTTGAATGTTTGGTAGAATTCTCCAGAGAAGCCGTCTGGTCCTGGACTCTTGTTTTTGGGGAGGTTTTTGATTACCGTTTCTATTTCCTTACTTGTGATTGGTCTATTCAGATTCTCCATTTCTTCCTGATTCAGTTTGGGGAGATTGTAGGAGTCTAGGAATTTGTCCATTTCTTCCAAGTTGTTCAATTTGTTGGCATATAGTTTTTCATAGTATTCTCTTATGATCTCTTGTATTTCATTGGTATCTGTTGTGATTTCTCCTCTCTCATTCCTGATTTTATTAATTTGCGCTTTCTCTCTTCTTTTCTTGGTGAGTCTGGCTAGGGGTTTGTCAATTTTGTTAATTCTTTCAAAGAACCAACTCTTTGTTTCATTGATCCTTTCTATTGTCTTTTTTGTTTCAATATCGTTTATTTCTGCTCTTATTTTTATTATTTCCCTCCTTCTACTGACTCTGGGCTTTGTTTGTTCTTCTTTTTCTAGTTCTGTTAGGTGTCGTTTGAGGTTGCTTACGTGAGCTTTTTCTTGTTTAGTGAGGTGAGCCTGTATTGCGATGAATTTCCCTCTTAGGACTGCTTTTGCTGCATCCCAAATGATTTGGTATGTCGTGTTCTCATTTTCATTTGTCTCCAGATAATATTTCATTTCTTCTTTAATTTCTTCAATGATCCATTGTTTGTTGAGAAGCGTGTTGTTTAGTCTCCACATTTTTGCACCTTTCTCTGTTTTTTCTTGTAGTTGATTTCTAGTTTAATAGCGTTATGATCAGAAAAGATGCTTGATATTATTTCAACTCTCTTGTATTTATTGATGTTTGCTTTGGTTCCCAAAATATGGTCAATCCTTGAGAATGTTCCATGTGCACTTGAGAAGAATGTGTAACCTGCTGTTTTTGGATGAAGTGTTCTATATATATCTATTAAGTCCATCTGGTCTAATTTTTCATTTAATTCTATTATTTCCTTGTTGATTTTCTGTCTGGATGTTCTGTCCATTGGTGTTAATGGTGTGTTGAGGTCCCCTACTATTATTGTATTGTTGTTGATGTCTTCTTTTAGTTCTATTAAGAGTTGCTTTACAAATTTTGGTGCTCCTGTGTTGGGTGCGTATATATTTATAAGTGTTATGTCTTCTTGGTGGAGAGTCCCTTTTATCATTATATACTGTCCCTCTTTATCTTTCTTTATCTGTTTTGCTTTGAAATCTACCTTGTCTGATATTAGTATAGTGACACCTGCTTTCTTTTGTTCATTATTAGCTTGGAGTATTGTTCTCCATCCCTTCACTCTGAGTCTGTGTTTGTCTTTGGGGCTGAGGTGTGTTTCCTGGAGGCAGCATATTGTTGGATCTTGTTCTTTGATCCATCCTGCCACTCTGTGTCTTTTGATTGGGGAGTTCAATCCATTTACATTTAGAGTGATTATTGAGACGTGGGGGCCTACCACTCCCATTTTGTGTCTTGTTTTCCGGTTTTCTTCAGTTTCCTTTGTTTCTCGTCCCATGGTTTAATCTGTTCCGATGTAGAGCTACTACTCTCTGTTGTTGTCCTTCTACTTATCTCCTCTGCTCTTGGTTTTGTAGCCCCTTTCCTTTTTTGGATTTTTCAGGAATGAGGGTTTTCCTGAGGATTTCCTGAAGAGGAGGTTTTGTGGCAATGAACTCCCTTAATTTTTGTTTGTCTGGGAAAGTTTTTATTTCTCCATCGTATTTGAAGGATATTTTCGCTGGGTAGAGAATTCTCGGCTGTAGATTTTTGTCCTTCAGATTTTTGAATATATCATTCCACTCTCTTCTAGCCTGTAAAGTTTCTGCTGAGAAATCTGCTGAAAGCCTGATGGGGGTTCCTTTGTAGGTTAGTTTCTTTTGCCTGGCTGTCCTTAATATTTTCTCCTTGTCATTGACTTTTGCTAGCTTCACTACTATATGCCGTGGAGTTGGTCTTCTTGCATTGATAAAGTTTGGAGATCTATTGGCTTCTGTCACCTGAAGATCCATCTCCCTCACCAGATTTGGGAAGTTCTCAGCCATTATTTCTTTGAATAGGTTTTCTGCCCCTTTCTCCTTCTCTTCTCCCTCTGGTATACCTATAATCCTTACGTTGCATCTCCTAATTGTGTCTGATAATTCTCGGAGAGTTTCTTCATTTCTTTTAAGTCTTGCTTCTCTCTCCTCCTCTGCCTGCAACAATTGTATATTGCCATCTTCCAAATTGCTAATTCTTTCCTCCATATTATCGGCCCTACTGTTCAGAGCATCTAGATTTTTCTTAATCTCCTCTATTGTGTTCTTCATTTCCAATATTTCTGTTTGGTTCTTCTTTATCGTATCAAACTCTTTTGTGACATAGCTCCTGAACTCGTTGAGTTGTCGGTCAGAATTCTCTCTTAACTCATTGAGAATCTTAATGATGGCTGTTTTGAAGTCATCGTCATTTAGGTTATACATCTCATTTTCTTTGGGATTGTTTTCTGTGTATTTGTTGCTTTCTTTCTGTTCTGGAGATTTAATGTATTTTTTCATATTGCTTGATGTTGTTGATGTGTGCCTCCGCATGGAGATAGAGTTTAGTTGCTCCTTTCACTTGTTTCAGCTGCTGCGGTGGGAGGAGCAGCTGTTTATATTTCACCAACCAGGAACCCTGTCCGTAGTTGCTAACTGGGCCTGGGCCCCTCTTCGTAGCCACAGTGGCCCTTTGGATTCCCTCCTCTGCTGTGGGGGCCGTCACAGGGGGGCTTCAGGCTGCATGTGCCTACTGTTGCAGCCCACCTAGATGTGCTCTCTCCTTGGGGTCTGCAACGGTGTTATGGGCTTTTCCAGCAGCCAGGGGTGGGATCACTTATATTTGTCGCTCCGTTGCTGTCGGCACCCACCAAATCTCACTTGTCCTCTATAGGTCGCAGGAGAGCTATTGGCATCTTCTACAGTCTGTGGTTAGTACACCTAGTTATGCTGCTTTTGCCCTGGGGTCTTCCAGCCTTGTGGCTGGCGGCTGGGTGCCTTCTACTGGTGCTGTGCAGAGGCTTTCCCTAAGGCTGCTGTGAGCCTGTAGGGTTTCCCCCTAGGCTACTAAGCTGGGTCTCTGGAACTCTCTCCAGCCCCAGTCCTCTCCGAGATCTCCGGCAATCCCTAGACCCACGGGGCAGGCAATGGCAGCTGGGGGTCGCCCCGCCCTCAGGGCTTCTCTCCTGGCCTCTCCCGGAGCCGTGAATGCTGGGCGTGGCCCCTCTGCTAAACGCAGGCAGAGGGTTTTGTCTGCTGCCCGGGCGGAGCTCCGGCGCTTCCCCTCGGGTCTCAGAACCGGCCTTTGAAAATTCCCCCCGCCCCGGTCCTCTCCGAGATCTCCGGCAATCCCTAGTCCCACGGGGCGGGCAACGGCAGCTGGGGGTCGCCCCGCCCTCAGGGATTCTCTCCTGGCCTCTCCCGGAGCCGTGAATGCTCAGCGTGGCCCCTCTGCTAATGGCAGACAGAGAGTTTTGTCTGCTGCCCGGGCGGAGCTCCGGCGCTTCCCCTCCGGGTCGCAGGACCGGCCTTTGAAAATTCCCCCCGCCCCGGTCCTCTCCGAGATCTCTGGCAATCCCTAGTCCCACGGGGCGGGCAACGGCAGCTGGGAGATCTCCGTGCCCTCCGTGTCTCTCTCTGGGACCCTCCGGGCGCCCCGAGCACCAGGCTGGATCCCCCCGCCAATGGCGGGGAGAGACTCTCCCCGCGGGCTCAGGTGTGCAACTCCAAAGTTTCCCTCTGCGTTTAGGAGTAATTGCAGGGGATTTAGGTAGGGTTCTGGTCACCTGTTTCCACCGTCGCTCCTCTGTTGTGTTCTCGCTCCTGCCCTAGACGTGCGTGGATCCTCTGGGGGCGTCCGTTGGAAGAAAGCCGCTTGCGGGTACCAGGCTGCCCCTCGGGGTCGGAGAGCCCTCACCTATTTCCACATCCTCCCGGAGGAAAGTCCATCCGCCTTCCGATGTATAGTCGCGTGGGTGTCTCAGACGTCCTGAGATGCTGTCTGGATATCCTTTGTCAAGCGATAAGTGTCCAAATAATTGTAGACTCGAAGGGCGAGAGACAAAGAGGACTACTCACGGCGCCATCTTGGCTCTTCCTGGTAATTTAATTTTTAAGAGAAGTTGCCCAACTGTTTTCCACAGTGGCTGTCTCATTTTACACATCCATCAGAAATGTACCAGTGATCCGATTTCTCTGCTTTCTCACTAGCATTTGATATTGTCACAATTTATTTTAGCAGTTCTGATAGATGTGTAGAGGTATTCGATTGTGGTTTTAATTTACATTTCTCCAATGGCTAATGATGTCGAACATCTTTTCAGGTGCTTAATTACTCTCTGCATATCCTTATCAATGAAATGTCTGTTTATGCCTTTGCCCATTTTCGAAATGGGTTTTTTTTCATTGTTGAGTTTTGAGAGTTCATTATATATTTTAGATATTAGTCTTTTGCTAGATATGTGGTTTGCAAATATTTTCTCCCAGCCTGTAGTTTGCACTTTGTCTGTTCATCTTCTTAACAGGGCCTTTTGCAGAGCAAAATTAATTTTGATGAAGTCCAATTTACCAAGTTCTTTGGCGTGAAGGAATGTTTCACCTAACCTAGATCTCAAATTTTTTTTTCTAAAAGTTTTACGCTTTTAATATTTAAATTTAAGTCGGTGACCCGTATTGAGTGTGCTCCATGTAAAGTGTGAGGATTAGGGCAAGGTTCCTTGTTTTGTCTTGGCAAGCCAATTGTTGCTGCACTATGTGTGGTAGGCTATGCATTCTGTGTTGAATTGCTTTTGCAACTTCAAAAAAAATCCTTCGGGCACATTTTTGTGATTCTATTTCTAAATCGTCTATTTTGATGTATGTGTCTAGTCCTTTGCTGATACCACACAGGCTAGCTGCATAATAAGTCTTAAAATTGTATAAATTGATTTCTCTTCAACTATTCTAGCTCATTTTCCTTTTCATATAAGTTTTCAAATGATCTTATTTTGTCTACCAAAAAAATATTGCTAGGATTATTTTTAGGGATTGTGTTAAATAAACTGACATAACAATTTGATGTAGAATTGACATGTCCAGACATCTAGAACATGAGTGTCACATATCTATTTATTTAGATATTATTTGATTTCTTTTGTCACTGTTTTCTAATTTTTAGTGCACAAGCTCTGAATATGTTTTGTTAGATTTGCACCAAAGTGTTTTGTTTTTTGAATGGTTTTGTTTTTATTATTTTAGGATATAAGAAGAATTCTGAAATTTTATTATTTTTCTAATTTTTATTTTTAAAATGTTAATCATCACACTTTTTAAAGTGTGATAATACAGTGCTGACAAAATAGTTCTCAGATTAGTGAGCTTCTAGAATACTCCTGTAGTCCCTCGGCCACACATTTGGCAAGATACTCCCTTAAAACCAGCATCCCTGAAAGGGAAAGCTTTGGGGGGGTGGGGGGGCCGTGTCTCTTTCTCTTTTTTCCCCACTCAGATTTCCTTCTGTGTTATGTGACTTTTTATTCCTTATTATGTTCAAAATCCTTTTTTTGGTCACATATGAATTTTCAATTATTTCAACATCATTTGTTGAATAGTAATTTCTGTCCTCACTGATGTATGGTGAAATCTCTGTCATATATCGACTAACCCATGACCTCTATTTCTTAGGACTACATGTCTACACAATATTAAACTGTAGTAATTATTCTATTTCTCAAATAAGTCTTTGTTTAAGGTAAATTAAGCACTCCAACTTGTTTTTTCTCACTAACATTTTCCATTTATTTTTTTCCACTTTACTAGGGTATAATTGAAAAATAACATTGTATATACTTAAAGTGTACAAGGTGATGATTTGATATGCATCTAATTGTGAAATAATTACCATAATAGAGTTAATTAATATATTTATCACCTCACATATATACTTTAGGTGAGAATGCTTAAGATCTCTCTTAACAAATTTCAAGTATACAATACAGTATTATTAACTGTAGTCACATCCTATACATTAGATGCTTTGAACGAACTTACCTTTTAATTTTTGCTGAGGAAGATTCGCCCTGAGCTAACACTCATTGCCAATCCTCTTCTTTCTTGGCTTGAGGAAGATTAGCCCCGAGCTATTTCTTCGTATGTGGGACACCACCATAGCATGCCTGGTGAGTGGAGTAGGTCCACGCCCAGGATCCAAACCCAGGAACCTGAGCCGCTGAAGCAGAGCATGCGATAAAGGTTTGTACCCTTTAACAAACATCTCCTCATTTCTCCCACCCCTGGCAATCACCATTCTACTCTGTGTTTCTATGAATTCAACTTTCTTTTTTTTTAGGTTCCACATATACTTGACACCTTATGACATTTGTCTTTGTCTGGCTTATTCCACTTAACATAATGCCCTCCAGTTTTATCCATGTTGTCACAAATAGAAAGAATTTCTCCTTTTTTATGGATGAATAACATTCCATTGTATATATACAGCACGTTTTCTTTATCTATTCACCCATAGATGGACACTTAGATTGTTTCCATATCTTGGTTATTGTGAATAATGCTGCCATGAACATGGAAGTACAGACATCTCTTTGAGATACTGATTTCATTTCCTTTGAATATATACCATAGGTGGAATACTAGATCATATGTTAGTTCTCTTTTTAATTTTTCGAGGAACTTCAGTACCGTTTTCAATAATAGCTGTCTACACTCCCACCAATTTATATTCCCATCAACATTGTACAAGTACTCCTTTTCCCCCCACATCATTACCAGCATCACTTATCTTTGTCTGTTTGATAATAGATGCCCTAACAGCAGTAAGATAATTTCTCATTGTGGATTTGATTTGCATTTCCTTGATGTTAGTGATGTTGACCACCATTTCATGTACCTATTGGACATTCATATGTCTTTCTTGTAAAAATATCTATTGAGATCTTTTTCCCATGTTTTAATTGGGTTATTTGTGTTTTATGTTAAGTTGAAAGAGTTTCTAGTATATTTTGGATATTAACTCCTTATCAAATACATGGTTTACAAAAATTTTCTCAAATTGTGTTGCCTTTTGTTTTTATTGATTTTAATCTTTTGTTGTGTAGAAGTTCTTAGTTCAGTATAGTTCCACTTGTTTACTTTGCTTCTGTTGCCTTTGCTTTTGGTGTTAGATCCAAAAAACCATTGACAAGACCAATGTCAAGGAGATTTCCCCTATGTTTTCTTCTAGGGGTTTTATGGTTTCAGGTCTTACATTCAAGTCTTTAATTTTGAATAGATTTTTGTGTATGGTGTAAGATAAGAATCCAATTCTTTTGCTTGCTGATATTCAGTTTTCCCTGCATGATTTATTGAAGACAATATCCTTTCCCCATTGTATGTTTTTTTGCTGCTTTGCCATAAATTAAATGATCATATATGCACAAGTTTATTTCTGTGCTCTCTAGTCTATTCCATTGATCTGTTTTTATGCCAATACCATACTATTTTGGTTACTATAGCTTTGATATATAGTTTGAAATCAGGGAGTGTTATGCTTCCACCTTTGTTTTTCTTTCGCGAGGTTACTTTGGCTACTTGGGGTCTTTTTTATTTCTGTGAAAAATGCCATTGGAGTTTTGATGGGGAATGCACTGAATCTGTAGATTACTTTGGGTACTATGGACATTTAACAATATCAATTCTTCTAATGTATAAGCATGGAATATCTTCCCATTTATTTGTGTCTTCTTTAATTTCTTTCATCAATGTTTTATAGTTTTCAGTGTATAGATAGTTTACCTCCTTGCTTAAATTTATCCCTAAGTGTTTTATTCATTTTGATGCCGTTATAAATGGCTTCTTTTCTTAATTTCTTTTTAGGTTAGTTCATTGCTAGGGTATAGAAATGCAACTGGTTCTTCCATGTTTATTTTGTATCTTGCGGTTTTATTCAGTTCCTTTGTTTGTTCTAACAGTTATCTGGTGGAGCCTTCAGGGTTTTCTATCTGTAAGACCATGTCATCTACAAACATATGCAATTCTACTTTTTTCTTTCTGATTTGGATTCTTTTTATTTCTTTTCTTTCTTTCTTTTTCTTTGCCTAATCACTCTGCCTAGGACTTCCAGTACCATATTGAATAGAAGTGATAACAGCAGTCCTTATTTTCTTGTTCTTAATCTTAGAGGAAAAGCTTTCAGCATTCACCATTGATGTTAACTGAGGACTTGTCATATTATGACCTTTAAGATGTTGAAGTACATTCCTTCCAAATGCCTAATTTGAGAGTTTTTATCATGATAGTACATTGAAATTTCTCAAATACTTTTTATGCATCTATTAAGATGATCATATGATTTTTATCCTTTATTTTGTTAATGTGGTCTATCACGTTTACTGATTTACATATGTTGAATCATCCTTGCTTCCCAGTGATAAATCCCACTTGATCATGGTGTATTATCATTTGCATATACTGTTGAATTAGGTTTCCTAATATTTTGCTGAGGACTTTTCCATCCATGTTCATCGAGTGGCGGTAATTTAATTTTCTTGTAGTGTACGTTCTGGCTTTGGTGTCAAGATAATCCTGGCCTCATGAAATGAGTTAGAAATGTACCCTTGTTTTCAATTTTTTGGAAGAGTCTGAGAAAGATTGGTATTATTCTTTCAATGTTTGGTACAATTCACCAATAAAGCCATCTGGTCCTGGTCTTTCCTTTCTTGAGGTATTTTTGGTTACTAATTCAATCTCTGTACTCATTATTAGTCTGTTCAGATTTTCTATTTCTTCATGATCCAATCTTGATAGGTTCTATGTTTTCAGGAATTTACTATTCCCTTTTCTCCATTTGTTGGCATATAATTGTTCTTAGTCTCTTGTGATTCTTTGAATTTGTGGTTTCGATCGTAATGTCCTGTCTTTCATTTATTTTATTTGAATATACTCTTTTTTTCCCTAGTTTAGCTAAAGTCTTGACAATTTTATCTTTTTAAAAAAAATGAACTTAGTTTCATTTATCTTTTCTCTTGTCTTTCTAGTCTCCGTTTCATTTATTTCTGCCCTAATCTTTGTTATTTCCTTACTTCTAATAACGTTGGACTTAATCTTATTTTTCTTCTGTATTTTCTTAGTCTTTTTCTAGTTCCTCGATGTGTGCAGTTAGATTGAGATCTCTCTTTTCTTAATGTAGGCATTTATCCCTATTAACTTCCCTCTAAGAACTGCTTTTACAGTATCCCTTAAGTTTTAATTTATGTTTCCATTTTTGTTTGTTTCAAGATAGTTTTAAATTTTTTTCTTAGACCCATTGGTTGTTCATGAGTGTCTTGAATAAATCCATATATTTGTAAATTTTGTGGTTTTCTTCCTGTTAAAATTTCTAGTTGTATACCTTTGTTGTCAGACAGACTGCTTGGTGTGATTTCAGTCTTCTTAAAATTGTTAATAACTGTTTGTGGTCTAATGCATAATTTATCCTGGAGAATGTTCCATGTGAACTAAAGAAGAATGTGTATTCTGCTGCTATCGAATGTAATGTTCTGTATATGACTGTTAGGTCCATTTGGTCTAAAGCAGTGTTCAAGTCCACAGTTCCCTTATTGATTTTTCTTTCTGGGTAATATATCCATTGTGAAATTGGGGTATTG
Source organism: Equus asinus (assembly GCF_041296235.1). NCBI lineage: Eukaryota > Metazoa > Chordata > Mammalia > Perissodactyla > Equidae > Equus > Equus asinus. The sequence continues at coordinate 110,834,251 of NC_091792.1, read as the reverse complement.
AAATGCCCTAATATTATTGGATTGTTGTCTATTTCTCCCTTCATATCTCTTAGTATTTGCTTAATAAATTTAGGTGCTCTGATGTTATGTACATATATATTTATGATTATTATATCTTCTTGATGAATTGACCTTTTTATCATTATAGAATGACTTCCTTTGTCTCTTGTTACAATTTTTAGCTTAAAGAGGATTTTGTCTGATCATAAATATAGCTATTCCTGATCTCTTTTGGTTTCCACTTGTATGGAATATCTTTTTCTATCCCTTCACTTTGAGTCTATGTGTGTCCTTAAAACTGAAAAGTCTCTTGTAGGCAGCATATTATTGGGCCCTGCTTTTTCAAATTTATTCAGCAAATGTATGCCTTTTGATTGGAGAATTTAATCTATTTCCATTTAGAGTAATTATTGATAGATAAGGACTTGCTAGTGCCATCTTATTCATTGTTTCCTGGGTGCTTTGTAATTCCTTTGTTCCTTCCTCCATCTCTTGCTGTGTTACTTTGTGAATTGGTGACTTTTTGTAGTGGTATGCTTTGATTCCCTTCTCCTTATCTTTTGTGAATCTATTGCAGGTTTTTGCTTTGTGGTTACCATGGGGTTTATATCAAAAATAGATATAACAGTCTATTTTATGCTGAATAACAACTTAGCTTCAATCACATACAAAAATGTTTTACTCCCCCCATTATGTTTTTGATGTTAGAATTTACCTCTTTTTATATTGTATATTGCTTAACAAATTATTATAGCTATAATTATTTTAATACTATTCTATGCATGCTATAGTTATTTTTAATAACTGTCTCTTTTTTTTAAAAGATTGGCAACAGATGTTAGCTCAGGTGCCAATCTTCTTTTTAATTCTTCTCCCAAAAGGCCCCCAGGACATAATTGTATATTCTAGTCATAGGTCCTTCTGGCTCTGCTATGTGGGATGCTGCCCCATCATGGCTTGATGAGCCATGAGAGGTCCACGCCCAGGATCCAAACCAGCAAAACCCTGGGCCACTGAAGCAAAGTGTGCAAAATTAACCACTCGGCCATGGGGCTGGCCTCAATTATATCTTAACCTCCACCAATAAGTGACCTTTAATTTCAGCTTGAAGAATACCTTTCAGCATTTCTTGTAGGGCCAGTCTAGTGGTGATGAACTCCTTCAGTTTTTGTTTGGCTGGGAATATCTCTGTCTCTTCTTCATTTCTAAAGGACAACTTTTCTTGATAATGTATTCCTAGTTTAGTGATTTTTTTTTTCTTTCATGACTTTAAATATATTATCTTACTCATTTCTTCCTGTAAGATTTCTGCTGATAGTCTTATGGGGGTTCCCTTGTACATAATAAGTTACCTTTCTCTTGATCCTTTAAGATACTCTCTTTGTCCTTAGCTTTTGACAATTTGATTATGATATGTCTCAATGTGGATCTCTTTGCAATCATCTTATATGGTACTTTTTGGGCTTCAAGGATCTGGAATATCTATTTTTACCCCAGATTTGGTAAGTTTTCAGCTGCTATTTCTTTTAATCAGCTTTCTATCCCTGTCTTTCTCTCCTCTCTTCTGTCTCCCAAAATTTGTGTATTGTTCAGCTTGATGGTAGCCCATAAGTTCCTTAAGCTCTCTTCAGTGTTTCTTTTTTACCTTTTTTGTGCTCTCCTTATTGGATGATTTCTACTGACCTATCTTTGAGTTCACTCATCTTTTTTTTCCTCTTCATCTATTCTGATGTTGAAACCCTGTAGTGAATATTTCAGTTCAGTTATTATATTCTTAAGCTCTATGATTTCTATTTGGCGTTTTTTTAGTATTTTCTATTTACTTGTTGAAATTATCATTTTTTTCACGCATTGCTCTCCAGACTTTAGTGAAACTATGTTGAACTTTTTTGGGGGGGTAAATTACTTATCTCCATTACATTAGAGTCAATTTCTAGAGACTTATCTTATTCTTTGGTTTGGAACACATTCCCTTATTTATCCATTTTTCTTGACTCTCTTTGTTGGTTTTCTGTGCATTAGATAAAACAACCACCTCACCTAGTCTTGACAGACTGGTCTCAGGTAGGTGATGAAACTTCCCAATCAGCCTGGTCCATGATTCTAGGAGCTTCTCAAACTTTTGTGCTTGTCCAACTGCCATCTTTGTTCTTAGTGGTTCCCAGGAGTTTAGGGTGTGCCAAGTCCTGTCAGTGTCCCAAAGGCAGAGGAAATCCTACACACCCATTCAACCTCCTGGAGCACTAATTACTTTCTGCCCTTTTAGCTCCCAAATGCAGGCTGCTTGGAAGCCTGACTTTCTTGCAGCAACTGGGAAAGTTGGGACATTAGACATGGAGTCTAGTCCCTATCAGGGAAAAATTGTGGGCTGTTGATCTTTCCTTCTCACTTTGTGTTAAGCCAGGGCAATAGCTGCTGGTGGGGCTTGTGCACCCATATAGAACAACCTCTTTGTTCTCTGTGGTTCTGAGGGAGTCATGAATGCCGAGTCGGATGAGCTACCAGAGCTAAGTGATTTAGGAGCCATCCTTTGAGTTGGTGCTGTATAAATTAGAGTACTAAATAAGTGGACAAGCCCTTTCCAGAGAGAGGCTGGATATTTGGTTTTATTGTTGGGGTGAGCTGGGGATTGAAGGCACAGAAACTCCCTACATGCCCGATAAGCTCCCAGAGGACAACTAATTATGTTGCCCATCAGCTTCCATATGTAGGCAATCTCCTTACAGGGAGAAACTGGGAGCCTTGCAGTTGTGCCTGCTCTCTCTGCCCTGAGCTTGAGGGGATAGCTGCAGTTCTTGTACCCTCATTTAAAATATGCCGCTTTGTTTAATTTGTTCTTGGAGAATTTGCAAATGCTGAACCCCACTGGCTCTCCAAACCAAGTGTTTCATGAGCCATTGCCTTGCGTGGCAATTATAAAAGTTGGGGAGCTAGGTTTGTGGTCCAAACTCAACCCTGCTCAGGGAAAAACTGGGAGTTTGGGTTCCTATGCCAGGTGTGGGCTTATTGTATGAACGTGTCTCAGCTTTTCATATTGATTTCAATGGGGATATTTTCTCATTCATCAGATGTGAAGAAATCACTCTACCAGTTTCTGGATTTCACTGGATTCCCACTGAAGGAATTGATCCATATTTATCTATATATTCAGAGTGTCCATGGGAAGAGGGAGGTCTCCTATCTACCTTCTTGCTGTTGTCCCTCTTTGAATGATTTTAAATACTATTGTATATTTAATTTTGGTGTCTATCTGTTGGCTAATATAGAGACACAATTGATTTATGTATGTTCATATTGTAACCTACAATCTTGCTGAATTCATTTATTAGTTCTAGGCTTTTGTTTTGTTTTTTTCAGGGGGTAGGTTGGGAGATTACTTGGAATTTTACATATAAACTAGAGTATCAGGTCATCTGCAAAATAATGACAGTTATATCGTATGCCATTTGTCTCTTTTTCTTGCCTTATTACAATGGATAGAACTGCCTTATAATGGTAGATTACATTGATTGATGTTTTTGCATCCCTGGGATAAACCTCACCGCTTCCATGTGTATAATTCTTTTTGTTTATAGCTAACTTGTGTTTTCTAATATTTTGATTAGAATTTTTAAATCTGAATTCATAATATATATTGACCTATAGTTTTGTTTTGTTGTACTTCATCAAGTTTTTGTATCACAGTAGTACTAGCTTCACAAAACAATTTGGGAAATGTGCACTCCTGTTCTATTTTCTAGAAGATATTGAATAGAATTAGTGCTAATACTACTTTTCGGCACAATTCTCTAGTGAAACTATCTGCACCTAGAGATATTTTTTTTGTTTTAACATTAAATATTTAATATTCTTAATAGTTATAGGGATATTTAAGTGATCTTTTATATTGGGTGTGTTGTGGTATTGGTGTTTTTTTGAGGAGTTGACGCATTACCTCTCAGTTGTCAAATTTATGTTTACCTTAGTGAGTGTTTATAGTATTCCTTTACTATCTTTTTGATGTCTGCAGGGTCTATAGTGAAATTAGTTGTTGCATTCATGATAGTAGTAACTCATATCTTCTCTCTTTTTCACTTTGCCAGTCTTGCAAGTGGTTTCTCATTTTTGTTTATCTTTTCAAAGAACCAGGTTTTGCTGCATTGTTTTTATGATTGCAATTTCATTTATTTCTGCTCTATTTTTTCCTTCCTTGTGAATATCTTTGGTTATTTTATTCTTCTTTTCTAGGTTCTTGAGGTGGGGGCTTAGGTTCTTAACTTAAAACATGCCTTTATCCTAAGGACCTATCTTCTTTAACCTGTTTATATGGTGAATTACATTGATCTTTGAATATTGACTTGCTTTATATCCCTGAAATAATAGCTAAAGTTAGTATGATAAATTTGGCTCTCAGTACTGCTTTAGTTATTTCTCACACATTTTTATGTGCTGTATTTTTATTTTCAATTCAGGAAAATATATTTTTTTCTACTGTGATTTCTTCTTTGGCCCATGGATCATTTAGAAGTGAATTGTTTAGTTTCCATATATTTGAAAATTTTCCTGTTATCCTTCTCTTACTGATTTCTGGTTTCATTCCATTGTTGTTTGAAAACACTCTGTATGGTTTTTATTATTTTAAAATTGCTGAGATTTGTTTCACGGCCCAGGATTTGTTCTATCTTGTTATATGTACTGACATCACTTGGAGAGAATGTTCATTCTGCTGTTGATGGGTGGAGCGTTCTATAAATGTTGAGTAGATCTTGTTGGTTGATGGTGTTGCTTAGTTTTTCTATATCCTTGCTGTTTTTCTCTCAAGTTGTCTTGTCAATCACTGAGAGTAGTATTGAAGTCAACAACTATAACTGTGGATTAGTTTGTTTCTCTTTTTAGTTCTATTAGTAGTTGCTTCATATCTTTTTCAGTTCTGTTTTTCTGGTGCATACACATTTAGGATTGTTATCTCTTCTGAGTAGATTGGCCCTTTAATTATTATGCAATTTCCTTCTCTTTTCTGGTAGTTTTCCATGATCTAAAGTAGATTTTACCTGACATTAATGTAGCCACACCTGTTTTCCTTTAATTAATCTTTGCACGATGTATTTTTCCATCCCTTTAATTCCAATATACCTATATCTTAATATTCAAAGTGAATTTCTAGTAGACAGCATATATTGGCTTACGTTTTTTAATCCACTCAGTTAATCTCTGTCATTTAATTTATATATTTAAACATTTCCATTAAAAATATTTATTGATATGTTAGGGTTTAATTCTTCCATTTTGATTTTATTTTGTGTTCATTTTCTCTCTTCTTTATTTTTCTGTTTTCATTCCTGTCCACTTGTCACTTACTTAGCTATTTTTTAAATTCCTTTTTGATATATTTACATTGTTTTGAGTGTGTCTCTTTCTATAGAATTTTTAGTGGCTGCTCTAGGTATTACAATAAATATACATAAATTATTCCATTCTGCTGGTATCAATAGTCTGCCATTTTGAATTAAGTTTGGAAAGCTCATCTACTTTTACCCCCTAACTCTTCCCCATTTATAATTGTCTTAAATATTATTTCTGCATAGATTTAGACCTGTATGAGATGGTTTCATAATTTTTTTCAGCACCAAACACAATCTAAAAAACTTAAGAGAAGGAAAATTAATTTATCCATATTTTTAATCTTTCCATTGTTCTTCTTTCCTTTTTGATATTCCAAGATTCTTTCTATTGTTTTCTTTCTATTTAGAAAATTTTCTTTATCCATTCTTTTAGGACATGTCTACTGCTGATACATTCTCTTAGTTTTCCCTCCCATTAGAATGTCTCTATTTCCCTTCCATTCCTAAGCATATTCTTATTATATAGAAAATTCTTCATTGACAGTCCTTTTCTTCCAGCACTTGAAATATGTTGTGGTATTTCTCTTTGGCCTCCATGGTTTCTGATGGGAAATCTTGTCAATCAAATTGTTTTTTCCCTATAGGTAAGGTGTGTGTTTCTCTTTTGCTGCTTTCAAGATATTTTCTTTGTTTCAGTTTTCAGAAGTTCTACTGTGATTTGTTGTGACGTGGATGACTTTGGGTTTATCGAATTTGGAATTCTTTAATCTTCTTAAATCAATAGGTTTTTGTCTATTGCCAAATATGTAAAGTTTTTGGCAATTATTGATTGGAATACTTTTCCAGTCCTGCCCATTTTCTTCTTTCCTTATGAAACTCAAATGACAGAAATATTAGATCTGACAGGTCCCTGAGGCTATGTTTATTATTTTTTTCAGTCTATATTTTCTCTATTCAGATTGGGTGTTTTGTCATTCTATCTTCAAGTTCACTAATTCTTCAAGTTCAATGGATGACATTACCTCATTGGGGACAAGTGTCTCGGTACAGAGAAGTGTCCATTGAAATCCAGGCTCCTTATGTGGTCTTCAATGACATCACAAGCAAGGGAATAGGGATTGTTACCTCCCCATTTGGACGAAAATTCCGACTTCTTACTCAGCCGTCTTTGACATCAACATGGTTGAAGGGTTGTTCACATCCAAGCCCCCTACTTGGCCTTTGCTGGCATGAATGAGGTATCAAAATAGTTTCCTCTGTGATGTTTGGATGGAATAGAGTAGTCATTGTGTAAGGGTTTTTTACTTGCTGGACTGTCCCTTTTCTGGTCCTTTGGTGAGAGAAAAGCAGTCTCTCTGGGGCCTTTTTTGACTATGCCCACTGACATTTCCAAGCCTTAGGCTTTTTCATCTCCAAGTCTGGGATATGAAGTAAAAAGAAAACTCAAAGAACTCACTACCCTGTTGTTGCTGGGTTCTGAGGTGCCTAACTGGTCTTCCTTCTTCTCTCCAACTTTCAGAGTCTTCTTATATTTGTTTTATGTATAATATCCATGGTTTTTCATTGTACCTAGTGAGAGGGATAGTCAAAAGTATTTCTACTCCTTCTTCCCATAAGCTGAAGTTGAGACTATATCAGATTTTTTTTTTTTAGAGGAAGATTAGCCCTGAGCTAACTACTGCCAATCCTCCTCTTTTTTGCTGAGGAAGACTGACCCTGAGCTAACATCCACGCCCTTCTTCCTCTACTTTATACGTGGGATCCTACCACAGTATGGCTTTTGCCAAGTGTTGCCATGTCTGCACCTGGGATCTGAACCAGTGAATCCCAGGCTGCCGAGATGCAGAATGTGAGAACTTAGCTGCTGTGCCACCGGGCCAGACCCAGATTTTTTTTTTTTCTGAGGAAGATTTGCCCTGAGCTAATATCTGTTGCCAATCTTCCTCTATGTGTGAGTTGCCACCACAGCATGTCCGTTGACAAGTACTGTGGTCCATGCCCAGGAACTGAACCTGGGCTGCTGAAGTGGAGCATGCCAAAGTTAACCACTAGGCCACCAGGCCGGCACCTCAGCTTTTTTAAAATTTGGATTTTGATATGTATCGGTAAAGAATATTTCTTGAAAAGAGGTACATATCTATGAAAGAGGCTAATTATAATCAAGGAAAAGAGAGTAGTTCAATTTGATTGAATATAAGAAAAATGAAAGGCACTAACTATACAATAGAAAAGGTTTCTAAGAATGTTTTTGCACTTTTTATGGGTTGTAAAAGAACTAGATGAAGAAAGGCATTGAAGTAGGGAAAGAAATATACTATGATCATTAAGAATAAGACAGTAGAGTTAGATCTCTTTTTAAAAAAATAGAAACATTTTAAATAATTGGGCTATAACTTTCAAATTTTCCAGTCTCTCCAGAAGTTATTGTAACCCCAGTACAATAGCTGTAGCTGTGCAATATTGAAGGACTTCTTTAATCTTTCCAATTTTCACTTTCTCACAAGATGTTTTTAAAGATTATTGGGGATAATGTAACCTGCTGAATATATGTTTGAACATGGGAAATACTGAGAATTTAAACAGAAGTTTTAGGGAGAGTAGACAGGGACCACATCATTTCTACAGAATTTAGAAATTCAAGAGGCTGGAAGGAGGCTCTAGATGAACAGGAGGTATAAGCAGGGTAGAAATTTAGGGAGACAGATTTCACGTGAAACCAAACAAGAGAAAGAGCCATGTTGAAGCGACTAAGCTTAAGATAATGAATGGAAGATATCTGGTGGAAAAAAAATCCTTAAGAAAACATGGGTTAGGGAACAGCCTTGTTGCTGAGTGGTTAAGTTTGCACACTCCACTTCGGTGGCCCAGATTTTCACTGGTTTGGATGCTGAGGGTGGACATGGCACCGCTCATCGCCATGCTGAGGTGGTGTCCTACATAGCAGAGCCAGAAGGATGTACTACTAGAATATACAACTATGTACTGGGGGTTGTGGGGAGAAGAAGAAGAAGAAAAGAAGATTGGCAACAGATGTTAGCTCAGGTGCCGATCTTTAAAAAAAAAAAGAAAAAGAAAGAAAACAGGTTAATACATTGCCCAAACTGAACATAACTCCAAGTCTAGAATTTTTAATAATTCTAATTGAAAGATGCTCTCTCTTTTAGACATTTTTATGCTAGAAAAAGATATCTTTTCTGTCTCATATATCTCTAGCTTTAAAAGCCTAATCAAGATCTGCAGATAAGAAATGGATACGTTGTCTGACGTAGCTTCTATTGTTTTCTGTATTCCCAACAATAACTTTCAATTTGGTGTGGTCAACAAAAAAAAGGTTTAAATATGCATAGTTTAGTGTTTAATCCTCTGTTCTCTGATAATAGATACTTAACACTGCATTCTTTACAACTGCCTTCTCAAAACAGAATCAGGACTATCTCTACTTCAACTCAATAAATTTTCTTGGGCTAAACTATTTTTCAGGAGTTATAAAAGCCAAATCTGTACCCTAAATTAAAACATACCTTCTTTTCAGAGAGAATAGTAGCCTGTTAATGTATAATTTTGTTTGAGTGAGTTGAAGTTACACTAACTTTTCGCGAGATTAGTAAATTTGAAAGTTACAGGCCAAACTAGGAGACCCAAGATTTTAAGGAAAAAATTTTGTGTGCCAAGTTTAAAATAAAGGCATCAGGATAAAAATCACTTTATTTGTATGATATTGGGCAAATTCTCAACTATCTTTACCTACATTTCTTTAATTCTGCTTAGAGTGTCTTAGATTATTGTGTTTTGTTTTGTGTTTTCTTAAAAAAGTGCATAGCATTGTAGCCAGCCTTAGGTATCTACCAACTGTTACCTCAATTCTCATATTTGTGTTGTGTTGACAAAACCAAGTCAGAAGAAAAGAGCTGGAGGAGGACATGTGAGTGGCTGACAGGGATGGAGAAGTGTCATTTACTTGGTTGTAGCAGTTGTGGGGATTTCATAGACTGATTGGAAACGTGATGCTTAGATTCTTTTTAAAAGGTACGTCCACTTTTTTTCCTGTCTAATGTACTGTCTTCTTTTCACTAATCTTCAGTCAGCATATTGTGCCTCTCTGTTCCCCATCCTAAAGAGAGTTCTTTCCATGTCTCCCCTCCCCTCCTTTCCTGGGACACTGAGGACAGCATTAGTCAGGATTAAGCCACATTGCATCCATGATGCACTGTTTAAATGCATCCCATTGAACCAACAGAAAGGGTAAGATTATGATAGTCACTCATCTTAGCAGGTCACAAGCTATATTTTGGAACTTTCAATAACTCTGTGTTAAAATTCTAAAAAAGCATATTCTTTTAAATTTTTGTCAGATAAGAATCAAAAGAAGAGAATTTATGTGTGGTAACTAGAAATTTTCCCCTAGATATTAAATCATCTTTAAGGAAAAACCTTTTCCTGTGGTAAACAACTATAATGGCTTTGGGTATATTCCTTCATTCCTTGTGCACACATGCTCAATAGTCTGAATCTGCACAAGTAGCTTGCTTTCTATTTTGCCTTAACTGGTAGTAATCTATATAAACAAATATTTCAAAATTAAATTATATATGTATGTATATATATGTCCATATATACATACAGATATATAATTATTGCCATATTGTTTATATGTATACACTTGTCATTATTATCACATTCTTTGAATAAGCATTTATTGAGAACCTAACAAGTCCAGGATGGCTACAATATAGTTGTTAAGGATACGGAGCTAAAAGAGAGGTTCTGCTCTCTAATTCACAGGCAAGTAGGTCAGTGTAGGCATTTAAAAAAAATGCAAATGTGACTTTTACACAAAAACATAAAGAGCATATGTCAAAAATTTGTTTAAGTTACTAAAGAGGAACCAGCAGAATGGCAAAGCTGGTTTCAAAAAAGACTGTTGAGACCAAAGTATATATAGTCAATAAAGAAAAGAATGTTAAAATTAGATTGGAGAATTGTAAAATGATTACAACTTGATTATAAAATTTTATTTGGGGCTATCTTTTCTACCAAATAGAAATTATTAGCATTTCTACTACACAAAACTTATTTGCAGATTATCAGTATTCTTCCAGGCAGCATCTAACCTTACAGATATAGGGCCACAATGGATAGTAAACAAAAAGTCAAATGATGGGAGAAACCCCTTTGGCTCCAAATGACTTTAGGCAGGATTTTCACACGATGCTCTAGGATAGCTTTGCAAAGACACACAGCGATCCTTTGCCATATTTCTTACTTTGGGTAATTTTTATAAACATTTATATGAAGAAGACAGGTAATTAGAGATTTCACACAATGTCTTGAGTGATTTGAGATTTAGGAATTACTTACCTGAGTTTTCCTTTACATATGTTTCAAGTAAAAGGATGAACTGAATAAAATAATTTCTAAACATTGACCTTCATCGTACAAACAATTGCTTAAAATTGACGTATTTGATTCTCTGAAGTTTGTTCTTTCGACTTCATCTATTGTGGGGAATACTTGGGATAATTTTCTTTACTGCCTTGGTGGCCCTCAGTAATTAAGTTTTATTGTCTCATAGTCCATCATTTTAATCTTCCTAAATGCTGCCTGGTAGATTCCAGATACAGTTGCTGGCTTCCAGTGTCCTCAAATCTTGATGTGGCTATACACCCCTTATCTAATCCATGTGAATGAGGAGATTTGCAGCTTCCATGGTTATTATCTCGGCCCACCCTGCACAGCCTAGAGTTAAGCAGGAATCTCTGAAGTAAAATCCTCTGCTGGGCCATCTGTTAATATAGCACAGTTTAAAATATTATTTGCATTTACTTTATCCCACAGGAAACCACAGTAGAATTCCCTCTTGGGCAAATCTGTGAAATAGATATTAGCAATAGATTTTTAAAGGCAATTTTTTTTGGATAGGAGATAATATAACACCCATTAACTCAATTGGGAATATACTTGAACTGCCTATTCTCACTCCAACTTGTCATCACCATGAGCAGATGTTAACACAAAAATAAAAATCACAATATGAAAATCACAAATCAACACTTGAATTAGTGGATAAAATATTCAAAATCCTTAAACTTTGAAAATAGAAAACCTATAATAGATTCAGAATGCTTCAAGATTTCCACATTCCTGCCACATGATCCATACAAGAACCACGCTATTTTATTCTTTATAAAGTACCTCTGATTCTACATAAAGTGGCGTACACTAAACCACCCATAAAGAGTATCTAATCATAGCTTAACTCATTTGAGGCAAAAACACATCTAATATCTGGTGGTCCTTTAAAAATAAGTCTGAAGAAATCAGATACGAGACCTTGTTGAGATTGGATTTTTGTTGCCGTCATCCTGATTGTTTTATAATCCAAATGTATATTTACCTGTAGAATGTTTTTTAAAGATAATGAAATGCCTGCATTCTTAAACTTTCTCTTACAAGAAAGTTAAAAGTTTCTCTATCTTCCAACTTTAAGGTAAGTCTCTGGCTGCAAATAATAACAATGACTATTGTCGCAAAAATATCAAATTATTATTTTTGTAAAAATTATAAATGTTTATTTTAACAAATTGAGCATATGAAAAAAACTTAAATAACTGCTCCACTTTTCACTACTGGGAAATAGATATCACTATTAAAATTAGGTTAGTATCTTCCCAGACACCTTTATTTGCTTATAGAGAAATTAGAGTCAGATAGATTAAAATACTTTCATAAAAACTTGACCATATTATATGTGGTAACTTGAATATGTGTTGTTAAATTATATTTAAATTAGTACAAGGAAAAGAAATTGAATTGAAAGTGAAGGAATGGCTAAAATTCACTTAGTATTTGCAAGGCAAATAATACTACTTTTTAAAATATTTCCTTAACTATTAATAAAAACAGATAATGACAAATGTGACTGGAATCACTGTATTTCTTTCAGATACTTGTCTGTAGTCAGATTTGCCTCTCTGCTGTGATAAAGTCATTAACTCTCACCCATTTCCTCTCACTCCTCAGCTATGAGTTTTTGTTAGTTCCAGTATCAGTTTTTTACTTTCAACATTTAAAATATTTGTTTTCTTAATAATAAGTTGAATTATTATCTAGAAATTGTTCCAAATTCAAATGGAATGATTATTACCTTCCTTCCATCCCTCCTGTCACTTTTTAATGCTGATATCAATGAGCAGTTTTCTTTCCCTACTAGGTTGTTCATAGAAATTCTTCCTTCCTTCCTTTTCTCCTTTCTTCTTTCCTTCCTTCTCTTCTTTTTTCAATTCATTCTTATTTATTTTTAAAGAGATTGACAGAGCTTGCGTGGACCTATTTCCCCAACACACTTTTGAAGATTTATATATTTGCGTTTGTTCTCTCTGCTTATTTTTTAATGAATAATGGTCTACAGTATAAAATAGGGTGACTGCTTAAACCCATAAACCTTTTATTTTGATTCTATAGGAAAGATCAGTTTTTCAAGTAGATGCTTAACTCTGAGTTCATAGTATACAAGGAACTTCAGTTAACTTCATATGTGCTTCAGAGGAAGAGCAGATTCATATTAGTGTATATTATCCCTTGCATAGGGCTTACAAATAAAATATAACCCCTTAGTTAAATTTCAATATTAGACAAAAAAAAATGAATATTTTCTTTTTACTCTAGATAGTCCAGTGAAACATACTTACATTAAAAAAAAAAAAAGAAAAGAAAGAAAAGAAAACTTCCGTGTATCTGATATTCAGATTTCACCTGGGACCTGTATTTCTATTTGGCTAATTTGGGCTACTCGCTACTCTATCCTTGAGAAGACAAGAAAAATAAGAAATGGAATAAGGTGAGAAAATATGATGAAATCTAAAACAACTGAAATTGATAGTTTATCCTAAACTGTTATGAACTAAGTATTCATGTTCCCCTAAAAGTCATACCTTGAAATCTTAATCGCCATGTGATAGAATATGATGGTCTTAGAGGGTGGAGTCTTTGGGAGGTAATTAGGGTTTAGTGTCCAGATAAGAAGAGATACTTTCTTTCTCTCTCTCTCCCTGCCACGTGTGGAAATGTCACAAACCAAAATTTGGGGGAAAAAATGTAACCAGACACAAAAGAATGTTGTTTAATTCCAAGTATATAATGTTCAAAAATAGTCAAAAAATTAGTATTAGAGTTCAAGATAGTTGTTATTTGGCCAGGAGGCATGGGAGGTGGCATTCGGGAAGGGCATGAAGAGGGTTCATAGAGTACTAGAAATATTTTATATTTTGAACTGAATGGTTGTAGCATAAACAGTCATCTTGTGATGGTTTGTTAAGTAGTATGTATACTTTTCTCAATGAGCAATATATTGCAAATTTTTTAAGTCAAAAAAGAAATTATGAGTTATTTCCAATGTGCATGACATTCTTTAAGCACTTAATACCATTTAAGAGACAATACAAATAAACTGGATGATCAGAAATTATAATTTTTATTTTTTAATTCTTATATGCTGAGATAGTGAAAAATTTAGAATTCGGTGTATATTAATTAAGAAGAAACAAGTTACTTTATTCAATTTTATCTTAATCATCAAATTTTGTCCACCTAAAAACTTTATCACTATTTTTTTTTTTTTTTTGGTAAGGAAGATTGGCCCTGAATTAACATCTATTGCCAATCTTCCTCTTTTTTTTTCCCTCCCCAAAGACCCCCCTCCCCTGCCCCCAGTGCATAGTTGTATATCCTACTTGTAGGTTTTTCTAGTTCGCCTATGTGGGACACCACCACAGCATGGCTTGATGAGCAGTGCTAGGTCCATGTCCAGGATCTGAACCAGAGAACCCTGGGCCACTGAAGCGGAGCACGCGAAATTAACCACTTGGCCATGGGGCTGACCCTATCACTAATATTTCAGAAATGTTAATTTAAAAGTAAAGAGCAGAAAGTAGTTTTAAATAAGACAGATTGTTTTTACCTACTGTGTCCTTCCATATTATAAATATATGAATCATATATTAAAAGTTACATGATCTCATATAACTTATGTTTGCTAGATAATTACCCAATTGAATTTATTAGTATTCTCTTGTCCAACCACTGTCAATGATTAGCCAAACCTGTTAACATAAAACACGTATTCCTGTACCCAACAGGAGGGGTAATGTGTAATATGGCCTAACACATCTTAGCAGCTCATCTGCTACTACTCAGTTCATCCTCTTCAGTAACCTGTCTCATCAGTAACTATAAACATGTCTTGCTTTAGCATCATCACCGTCATTATCATCACTCTTCTAAGAGCTTAACATATAATTTATTCAATCCTACTAATAAGTCTAAGAAACGTACGGTTACTATTCTTATTGTACAGTTGAGAAAATTAAGATATAGAGTTTAAATAATTTACTCAAGGTCATACAGCTAGTAAGTAGCTGTTTTATAATAAGAAGCCATATGTAATAAGCTATTCACAAAAATTCTTAGGCTTAAATCTTCTTTGAGAGAAAAGCAGAAAATAAAAGAAAACATTTTCTAAAATGAAACATTCGTTTTCCATCTTGGTAGTACTATTTAAATGTACTTTTTTGTATATTATGTTCCTTTTAGTAGAGATGTGCAACAATTTTAGCAATATAACAATATGTTTACAAATAATCATAATATTACCACTACATCTTATGATAATATACTGAAACATTGTGACCTCAATAAAGACAAATGCAGGCTAAAGTCACAAATGTAATTACATGTGGTTCATTTCATTTTCAAAGGTCATTGAAATATTGTGATAAATAATGTGGTTTTCTCCATTTGGATCTCAACATTTATTTTCATATGTTTCAAAATCATGGATGTCATGCATGAACCAAAGGCTTGCTGTGTAATGGATGTGTCTATTTGTTCATGTCTAGATAAACAACTAAAAACACATTTCCAAACTCTTATTAACAGCAACAAGCAAATAATTCCTTCAGGCTACAGAGGCAAAACACAAACATAGAACTTGCTCAGTTTATCATATTTTTATCTCATAGAATTATTGAGCCTTAGTTTTATTCAGAAAGGTATAGAAACCACATAATGCAATTCTAAACCAGTGCCTGCCCTCCAACCTGAAGACATCCTTGGGATAATGAGAAAGGCCATGCAACACATATGTGCTTGGTCTTGAGCTTGTTTCCTTCCAGAAATTCCATTTAGAGAGACTTTAGATTTGTGAGAACTGAAAACCAACATTTAGTCCACTGAGTGTGTTAAGGAAGACTCGGTGAGAAAAGATAGAGTGGAAATTTATTAGATTCCTCTTGAAGGATCTCTTTTCTCTCTCTCTCCCTCTCTCTCTACCTCCCTCCCACTCTCTCAACTTACTCTCTTAGGTGAGGACCAGAAACCTTTTGTGTGACGCACTTTTGAAAGATTGGTGTTCTGGATCTACACGTTCTCACGCACTCTTTGGCCATAGCAATAGCGGCCACATTCCCAGATGCATTTGGGAACAGTTCTCAAGAACAGTGAGAATTCTGGTTCCAGCATCTACAGATATGCAAAACCAAGTGATCAGGTAGGAGGATAAATCATGCGTTCTTGAATAACGTCATTCCATAGGGTCTATGTCAGGCCTAGACCCAACTCTGAAATGGAAAGTGCCTATTTCTCATCCTTCTTTCCTTTTCTTTCAGATCATATACTTGAGTGGAATGGCAAGAATTGCAAGGGAGAGAGACATTTTTCTCTCTGTAAGGCCCTGGCATAAAAATCATGACATATGGATAAAAAATATAGAGATCAGAAATGTAACCTGGCAGGAGAAAATTCTGAAGAAAATATTAAAAAAGAATAATATCATAGCTATTATATATGAAGTCCAGGAGACATCAATGACATTGACAAAGATAAGCAAGCCAGGACACATTTTCAAGAGAATTAAAATTAGTTTACTTCAGGATTGAATCAGAAAGTCATGATTATTTTAAGCTGGGGAACATTTTAGACTTGAAACCAAATTAAGTCGACCTGAGGCTCAAGTAAACATCTTCCAATTCATTTGGAATATCAAACTAAAATAAAGAGATCATTATTGTCCCAAGAAAGAGAACAATAAAAACCTAAAGAACATGCTAAATGGATAGCCTTTATATAAGGAAAGGAAGATAATAAGCTGGTCCAGAAGTAATCTTGTTGGTTTGTGGCAGAGAATTCCAAAAACACACATATCTGAAGCATGGTCCAGAGGAGAAGGTGCAACCTCCAGATGAATATGTCCACTTAATGCCTGTAGATGCCTTGCCCCTGGCAATATAGACAAAATAAGAGCCACTGCAAGTGTTCTAGAGCACATGGCCCAGATCAGACTGTTACTTGAGTCTATAAGTGATATTGAAAAGATTCTGAGTATAGTTAAATACAGGTTATTGATATATAAAATTGGGTGCAGTTATATCAGAATGTTTCCATTTTATCATTTTTTTGTTGTTGTTTAATCTGTGCCACTTCCTAGGCATTGATCAAAATATCAGCAAGGTAGGGGCTGGCCCCATGGCCGAGTAGTTAAGTTCATGCACTCGGCTTCAGCAGCCCAGGGTTTTGCTGGTTCAGATCCTGGGTGTGAGCACTGCCATCAGTTCATCAGGTTCATGCTGAGGCACAACCCACATAGCATAACTGGAAGGACCAACAACTAGAATATACAACTATGTACTAGAGGGCTTTGGGGAGAAGAAGAAGGAAGACAAAAAAAGATTTGCAACAGATGTTAGCTCAGGTGTCAATCTAAAATGATATCAGAGAGGTATAATATAACTTGTTTTCTCAAACGTGTGAGCTCTATGAGTCTCTATATTAAGATAGTCATTTACTTTTTAATAATTACTCTGCCCCAAATATTATACTAGATTCTAGACTACAGAAATATACCATAATTATTTCCCTCACGGAACTTTCAGCCTTGCGGGAGGGACAGGAGAGAAAACCGTTGATGAGTGCACTGAAAAGGTTCGCTTTAAAGACTAGTCAGCAAAAAGTCACCATTCGTAATCTAATGGCCGAGTAAGGAAAGCTTCCTCTTGGGGAGTTCTGTTTTAGCTCAAAATAGACATTAGCCAAGTGGACTCTGGGAGAAAAAAAGAGAAAAGAAGACTATTTTAAGCACAATGGCCAGAATATGAAGACAGAAAACATAGAATTGCTAAATCTAAAGTTAATACGTTTCATATGGAAGATTACTTTGTTATATGAAATAAACAGTTCTTTTTATGCTCAGCTTTAATTATTTGATATGTGGCATCACCTACCTGAAAGCTTTGAATTTCTTAGAGAAGCCTGGTTACCACATCCCTTGTGTGTGTGTGTGTGTGTGTGTGTGTGTTAGAATGTTTAATTTATTAGAGATCTGAGAGAACCATTACACAACTGATGGGAAAAACAAGGCGCAACACTGAAGGATAACTATAATGAAGCTTTCAGATGGAAACAGGAGTAAGTAATTTTGATTAGGCTTTCTTGGGTTGGTGAGGACCAAAGGGGTAAGAGTAGATTCACTGCTCCACTGCATTATATGCTCTGGAATTTCTTCATTTCCAATAGTATTTCACATCTTACTGCCAGAATTCCAGAAATGGAATCTGACAGGGAAATAAAAGTCCATTGAAAGTAAATAGTTCTTATAGTTTGTCTTTTCTGAGAGTTAAATACTAGTTATGGATACATTAAGCAAAGAATAAGGCTTATTTTGCAATCCATAGAATTCCTGATAAATTATTATAAGAAGAAATATTGAATAAAAATTTAGTGTGTGACAGAAGATTTTTTTCCGCATATAATACAATTTTGAAGACGTACTACCAATGCTAAATAATGGTCAATTATTTTATAGTAAGATTTTGGTAATGTATTGCTAATTTGGTAATGTATTCTAAATATGTTCTCCAAGTAAAACATGCCTGGCAAATCTTTAATTTTTATTTTTTTATTGAGATATAATTCACATACAACATTATATTAGTTTCCGGTATACAGTATAACTGTTTGATATTTGTATGTATTGCAAATGATCACAATAATTCTAATTAACATTTGTCACCATATTTGGTTACAATTTTCTTTTCTTTTGATTAGAACTTCTAAGATTTACTCTTAGCAACTTTCAAATACGCAATACAATGCTATTAATTATAGTTACCATACTGTACACTACATTGCCATGGCTTATTTATTTTATAACTGAAAGTTTGTGTCTTTTCACCCCCTTTACGCATTTAGCCCACCACCTATAACCCACATCCGGCAACCAACAATCTGTTCTCTGTATCTATGATTTCCTTTTTTGTTTGTTTGGTTTTAGATTTTGTAGATAAGTGAGCACAATGCCCTCAACATCCATCCATGTTGTCACAAATGGCAAAATTTCCTTCTTTTTTGTGGCTGAATATTGTTCCATGATATGTGTGTGTGTGTGCGTGCGTGTGTGTATCTCACATTTCTTTATCAGTTATCCACCAATAGACACTTAGGTTGGTTCTGTGTCTTGGCTATGTAAATGATGCTGCAATGAACAAGGCAGTGCATATATCTTTTTGTGTTAGTGTTTTTGTTTTCTTCAGATAAATACCCAGAATTAGAATTGCTGGATCATATGGTAGTTCTGTTTTTAATTTTTTGAGGAAACTACATACTGTTTTCCATAGTGGCTGCACCAATTTACATTCCCACAAGCAGTGCACAAGGGTTCCCTTTTCCACATTCTTGCTGCTTGTTATTTCTTATCTTTTGATAACAGCCATTCTAACAGGTGTGAGGTGATACCTCATTGTGGTTTTGATTTACATTTCACTGATGATTAATGATGTTGAGCACCTTTACACATACTTTTTGGCCATCTGTTTGTCTTCTTTGAAAAAAAGTCTATCTTGATCCTCTGCCCACTTTTTAGTTGGATTGTTTGATTTTTGCTATTGAGTTGTATGAGTTTTTTATATATTTTGGATATTAACCCCTTATCCAATACATCATTTTCCAATATTTTCTCCCTTTTGGTAGGCTGCCTTTTCATTTTGTTGATGGTTTCCTATGCTGTACAGAAGCTTTTTAGTTTGATGCAGGCTCACTTGTTTACTTTTACTTTTGGTACCTGTAGCTGCCCCTGATGCAGGAAGGGTTAATAATCACTGGAAAAGGCTTGCCAACAAACTGTGACCTGGAGGTGAGAAGGCCGGTTAGCCAATGACGGGTAAGACCTCCAGGGGGAGGCAACCTAAGCCAGGCATCGGTCGCCAGGGGGCACAGATGGAGACAAGGTATCGATATCAGGAGCAGGAGGAGCCGTTGGCTAGGAGGACTTGCCTGCTCCGAGATAAAAATATACCAGCACAGCAAAAACATGATAATATCAAAACAGAGGCTGAGGGAGGGCTCCTTGAGAAATCACCAAGAATTCTTGGCATTCGCTAATTACTTCATCCAGAACACCTGTGTATGTTTAACAGCTTTAAGCTATGTATATATTGAAATGCTGGTTATAATAAACTCAGAGTGGCCATCAGCCCTCTCCGCATCTATCCTGATGTGTATATTGGATTGCAACACCGACAGTACCTTTGCTTTTGGTGTCAAATCCAAAAAATCATCACCAACTCCAATGTTAAGGAGCTTACCACTTATGTTTTCCTCTAGGAGTTTAATGGTTTCATGTCTTATTTTCAAGTCTTTAATTCATTTTGAGTTAGTTTTTGTGTATGGTGTAAGATCGTGGTCCAGTTTCACTCTTTTGCATGTGACTCTCCAGTTTTCCTTGCATCACTTATTGAAGGGATTGTCCTTTCCCCATTGTATATTCTTGGCTCCTCTGTCATGAAATAATTATCCATATATTTGTGGGTTTATTTCTACGGTCTCTATTCTGTTCCATTGATATATGTTTGTATTTTTATGCCAATATGATACTGTTTGATTATCATAGCTTTGTAATACAGTTTGAAATAAGGGAGAATGATTCCTCCAGCTTTGTTCTTCTTTCCCAAGATTGCTTTGACTAGTCAGGGTCTTTTTTGGTTTCATACAAATTTTAGGATTATTTGTTCTATTTCTTTGAAAACCGCCACTGGTATTTTGATGGGGATTGCATTGAAGCTGTAGATTGCTTTGGATAGTATAGACATTTTAGCAATGTTAATTTTTCCAACCCATGAGCATGGAATATCTTTACATTTATTTGTGTCTTCTTCAATTTCTTTCATCAGAGTCTTATAGTTTTCAATGTATAGGTCTTCTACCTCTTTGGTTAAATTTATCCCTAGGTGTTCTATTCTTTTTGATGCAGTTGGAAATGTGATTGTTTTTTAATTTCTCATTCTGATATTTTTTGATTACTGTATAGAAATGTAACAGATTTTTGTGTATTGATTTTGTATCCTGGCATTTTATTGAATTTGTTTGTTAGAGTTTTTTGGTGGAGTCTTTAGGATTTTCTCTACATAATATCAAGCCTTCTGCAAATAGTAACAGTTTCACTTCTTCTTCTCCCATTTGGATGCTTTTTTCTTTGCCTAATTTCTCTGGCTAGGACTTCCAATACTATGTTGAATAAAAGTTGAGAGTAGGTATCCTTGTGTTGTTCCTGATCTTAGAGGAAAAGCTTTCAATATTTCACTAATGAGTATGATGTTAGCTACCGGCTTGTCAGATATGGCTTTTATTATGTTGAGGTGTATTCCCTCCATAGTCACTTAGTTGAAAGTTTTTGTCATAAGCGAATGTTGAATTTTGTCAAATTCTATTTCTACATCTATTGAGATGATCATGTGATTTTTATAATTCATTTTGTTAATGTGGTGTATCACGTTGATTGATTTGTGTATATCGAATCATCCTTGCATCCCTGGAGTTAGTCCTACCTGAGCATGGTGTATGATATTTTAATGTATTGTTGAATTCATTTTCCTAATATTTGCTGGAGATTTTTGCATCTATGTTCATCAGGGATACTGGCCTGTAATATTTTCCTTATGGCATTCTTGTCTGGTTTTGGTATGAGGTTAATGCTGGACCTGGTAAGTCTTTAAATAATCGATGTTTATGTAAATTCCATAAAAGAAGGCAAGAAGGAGGCGTTGTTTCCAGAGAATGAGGGAAAATAAACACTTTCCCAGAAATTATAGGTAGAGTTAAGTACTCTAACATCTTCTGTTACTAATTTATTTACCATTAATTTGGAATTTGCAAACTGGCACTCTTCTAAGTGTTTACATGTATTAATGTATTTGAAACTCACACCAGTACTCTTATTAGCTGAATTTACACATGAGAGTATTGTGGCACAGGTAGACTGCATTATAAAAACTTGTTTAAAGTCATACAACCAATGAGTAGAGGAACCAGCATTCTAACATCTAGAATCCAGTTACTCTGTTGTCATCTTTTTGAAGCATAAACCACAATCAAAGATAATAGCTTGAATCCACAGCTTCTGAGCTCAACCACAAGATCTAAATGCCTTCTTGAAATTTGTTCAAAAGACATTAATAATGTAATGGAGCTTACCATAATCATTGTAAATAATTGATAGTTTATTTTTGAGGTATAATCGAACAGAGTGAACTAATTTCTTTCAGAGTGTAATGGGTCTTTGCACCTGCTTGAGTGAGCTACTCCCAAGGCATTGTGCTCTTTACGTGCTCCTTCTGATACATATCAACATTTTATTCATTATAATAGGGATATAATAAGTTATAATTTTGTCTTGAAAGAGTCAAAGTCTTTTCCACATTTTGGATTCCTTCAGTGATGGTAAATCTTTATAAATCATTATTTGTTGAGTGCCTTCTAAGTCATGGACACTGAGTGATACAAAAAATGTAAATGCATTTCTACTTACAGGGACTTGTACATTAACCGAAGAGTAGTCATATGTTCCTGGAAGAATTGAAAGAATTATCTTGGGACCCAAACTACTGGTCTCCTCTCTCTCCTCTCCAAGTTTTGTCACTTGCAGATGTTCTTTATAGTTTAAGAACTTTACTATATGAATCTCTACTCTGTTCTCTCACTTGTTACATTCTTCAGTCCTAGCATTAAGGCAGTCCTTCAAGGAGACGAAAGGATGCTCCATCTCCTAAAATGAACGGGGTCCATACAAGTATACATCACTGTACATTGATAGGACAAATGACAATGTGTTAAGCTCAAACATCTATATCTGTGTCTATTACTATACCTGTATAACTATCTATATCTAGGTCTATGTTTATATTTACATACCTACATCTCCATGTAGGTACAGCTACATATATATGCATATTTTTTGTTTGATACAGACTGAGTGAAAAGTGGGTAGTGAGAGGAGACATATCACAGAAAAGGTTTTATAGAAGAAAGTTATTTATTGATTCTACTTTCATGTATTTTATAAGACTTACATGAAAAGCATTAAGCTAGATATTGGAAACAATATTGAGATTTATTCTTTATGTGAAACCACGCCACAGCCCCTATGATGTCAATCCCCTCTTCTACATTTTCCTATTGTCATAGCATGTGATCCTCTAGATATGCTATTTATTACTTTATTTTCTTTGTTATTTAGTATTCTATCCTTGCCAAAATATAAGCTCCACAAAGACAGAGATTTTGCTTTGTCCTCTGATATATCTTAAGCATGTAAAAGAATGTCTGGCACATATTGAGCTCTCAATAAATGTATGTGGAAATAAATTGGATTTCTATGATGTGATTCCTTTTCTGAAGGGTTTTGGAAGTCTAGGAAAGCTTATAAGAGAGATTTCAAAGGGGTGAGTCAGAGTTATTTCAAGAAAGAAAGAGTGGTCAATAATGTCATATGTAACTGAAGGATCAAAGAAGACAGGGAGTAAAATAAGTTTCTGGTTTGAGGATCTGACCACTTGGACAAGTTAGAAAGAGAGTAGAATCAAGGTTTTTTGTTTTTGTTTTTGTTTTTCCATAATAGCAAGTATTGTTGTTATAAGTTTGATAGAATCAGGGCTTAAAAAGCAGAAGAGAAAAATCCAGTTCCAATAGAGAAAGAATTAGTGTGAGATGAGTCATGTGAGAAAAAGGGTGTAACACTTGTTCAGCATAAGTCCTTGAAATGAAAGGGTTTATAAAGACAGGGAAAGAGGAGGGAGCGTGGTGACACTAAGTGATGTATACTTTTGGGCCACTCTTTTAACTGTTGAGAAGAGTGCAATATATTCACAAAGGACAAAGGTAGAGATTCATATCCTTCACCTAGGAGAAATAGCATATTGCTACATACATGTTAGTGGACAGAAAATTCAATGTTCTTCAGGCTATATACAACCAAAGAGAAAATTTAATGATAAAAAGAAATGAAAACTAATCAGCGATAATTTTAAAAATGGACAAATTTCACTGGACTTCAAATTCACTTCCCTCTCCACAAAAGAAATAGAATCTACACACTTGTGACTCTGCCAAGGTTTTAACATTCAGTAATATCCCACCGGTGCACACTAAAGAAAATGGAAAGCAAATGCCATTCCAAGATTAGGCGTTTGTAGTTCTGTCTGCCTTTCCAACTCTCATCACACTCAGACACCAGGGACTGAAACAACATCATTTTAAACTTAAAAGTAAATTTTGTCATGTGAAAATTGCAGATGAAATAAATCCAAGATAAGCATGCCCTTTTCTCTCAGGGAAAAAAAAAAGTAAACTGGATTATAAGGATCAAATTGCCCCACTGCTTTGAGACATGTTCAAATATTCAGTTATGCACCATGCATTTGTAATTTATGCATTGTTATTACACTCCGGTTTTTGTCATGTACTAATACTAGATAAACAGATTCCCTGCAAAATAAACTCGACTTAAAGGATGTTAAGGTTAGGACACATGCATATGAAAGCCAGCAAATGCAAATTGAAGCTGCCTCTGGTACTTAGATTGCCCTGCTGGGGCAAGAAAACACATTCCCAAATGCAGTGAAAGGGATCAAAATGAAAAGTTAGCATGCCCAGAATATTGTCTTTGTAGAAATTAGAAACATCAAGTTCAGTTATTTGAATTTTTTTAGTGAAAAAAATGTCTAGTTCTAAAAACCACAAAAATCAGTAGCAGGGAAAGACATGAAAGTATATATTTTATATGTTTAATTAAAACTATACTCAGTAGCTACTATTTTTCTGCCCTTTGGAAGTAGTTTATGCTTCACAAAAAGATGACAATAGTGGTAACTGCAGTCTATTTTATGTTTATGTTCCCTAAGAATTATGGAAGCATGACCTATTCCAATTTATTTTGTAGCAGGTTTATTAAGGTATAATTTACAGACCATATAATTTATCTATTTAAAATGTACAATTCAACGTTTTTAGCATTTAGTATTTAGTTTAGTATTAGACCATAGCATATTCATAGAGTTATGCAGATATCATAACCAATTTTAAAATATCTTCATGATCCCAACACCAAACACTTGACAAATAGAAATGGCAAGCAATAGGATATATTGGAGTATATGAGGGAGCCATTTGGTGTAAACCTAATTTGGCCTGACCTTGTTTTTCCAAAAGGGCCTGACATGGCCATTGAGCATGCATTGTACATCTGCTTTAAACATTTACTATGGCAAGAACAAAGGCCTTTAAGATAAAGGTGCAACTTTCTCCACATTGGCCTTTCCTTAAGGATAAGCATCTCTCCCTAGGCTAGGAACTGATTGCTGTGCTCACCTGTGACCACCCAACTTATCTGTGACGACTCAGCTCAAGGCAACAGACCTGCCACCCGGCTGTGTCCACTGAGACAGCAGACCTACCTGCTGTGCCCATCAATTGCCGTGCCGACAAAGCAGTCTCACGACTGTTGTAAAAGGGACATTTCAATCATATGTGAAACATCCTCTTTGGGGGTATATGACCACTCTGTACACCCCACTTCTTTGGTGCCCTTTCTTCCTTTGGGAAGAAAGACCCCGGGCCATGATCTTCACATTTTAGCTCAGAATAAACTCACCCCAAATTTTCATTTATAGATTGGTTATGGATTATTTTCATTGACACACTGTACCCTTCAACTATCACCCCCCAGGCCTAGGTAACCGCTAATCTACTTTCTGCCTTTATAGATTTCCCTTTTCAGGACATTTTATATAAATGAAACTATATATGTGTGGTTTTTCATGACTGGCATCATTTTCTTAGCATGTTTCCAAGGTTCATTTACGTTGTCGAATGTATCAATGCTTTGCATTTTTGTAGCTGAATAATATTCTAGGGTATGGAGAAACCGTATTTCGTCTATCTATTCATCAGTCGATGGGATTTGTGGTTGTTTCCACCTTTTGTGTATTGTGAATAATGTTGCTATGAACATTAGTGTACAAATTTTTGTTTGGACATATGTTTTTATTTCTATTGGATGTATATCTAGGAATTGCTGGGCCAAATGACTACTCTCTATTTAATATTTTCAGGAACTGCAAGACAGTTTTACAAAGTGGCTACACCATTTTACATTCCCACTGGAAGTGTAAGAGAGTTCCAATATCTCCACACATTCACCAATACTTCTCACTATCTATGTAGATTAAGGATTTTCATCAAACTTCAGTAATATTCAGCCATTGTTTCCTTGAATACTCATTCTTCTCCTTTCTCTCCCTCTTCTCTTTCTGGCATTCGCCTTACGTCTACGTTGGTGCACTTAGTGGTGTCTCACATTTCTCTGAGCCTCTGTTTATTCATTCCTTTTTTCCGTTCTTCAGATTGTATAATCTCTGTCGAACTGTCTACCAATTCACTAATTCTTCTGCCAATTCAAATCTACTATTGAGCCCATTTAGTGATTTTATTTTCATTATACTTATGTACATTTGAACTCCAGTGTTTTCATTTAGCTCTTTTTTCTCCTAATAATTTCTATCTCTTTATTGATATTCTCTATTTCATGAGACTTTGTCATCATGTTTTCCCTTACTTCTTTAAACACAGTTTCCCACACAGGCATACCTCGCTTTATTGTGCTTGGAAGATACTGCCTTTTTTACAAGACCCTCCACCAGCAAAATGATTATGACTCACTGAAGGCTCAGACGATGATTAGCATTTTTTAGCAATAAAGTATTTTTTAATTAAGGTATGTACATTGTTTATTTTGGTATAATGCTATTGCACACTTAGTAGACTACAGTAGAGTGTAAACAACTTTCATATGCTCTGGGAAACCAAAAAAAACTTGTGTGACTCACTTTATTGTGATACTTGCTTTACTGCAGTGGTTTGGAACTGAATCTGCAATGTCTCTGAGGCATGCCTCTAGCTCTTTGAACATATTTATAATGACTTCTTTGAAGTCTGGTTAAATTTGACCTGTGAGTGCTCTCACAAGCAGTTTCTTTTCCCTGCTTTTTCCCAAGTCAGAATTTACTGGTTTTTTTGCATGCCTTATAAACATTTGTTGTTGTAAACTAGATATTTTAAAAGATATATTGTAACATATCTAAGTACCAGTTACCTTCCACTCCGGGCTTGTTATTGTTATTTGCTTGTTTGTTTAGTAATTGGTTGGATTATTGCATTGCCTTCTATTCCCCCAGCAACGTGGGGCTTCTGATGCTCCTCAATGGTGCAGCCTTGAACAAGAACAGTCACTCTGGGATAACAGTGATTTTAGCAGAGCTCTGTCTCTTTTCTTCTCCCACGTAGAAGATAAGCACCACTATTTGCCAGTTGATTGTTCTGTCTTCTACAATGTTCTTGGTCATAAATTATTCCAAAGACTGATCCAATTTAAATCTGGCTCATTTACAGGGATAGTTTTTGAGGTAACTGTTTAAGATTTATTCTGACCCCTAAGTGAACACTACTTAACTATCTCTTTTCCTGGTTCTCTTATGAACTAGCTGACGTATGATTTGCTTATATCTCCAATAATACTGCCAGTCTCTTCCTAACTGCTTTTCCCCACACCCTTCATTGTCTTTGAGAGCATCCTTAGACTTAACTTCCTCACACTGTGTTTCCAGTAAAGCTATTTCTTTGGAGAAGGACATCGTGCTCTCTGTTACAGCCTGCCTCTCTGCCTGGTCAATATCTCTGAGCCATGGCCCTGGAACTGGGGGCAGGGACAATGGTATACTTCTTTTTGAGGACCACCTCTGCTTTAGGATCTGGGTACTCAATGGAGGGGTGGTGGTAGCATCATTCTCTGATCTTCTCAGCTTTCTTACCCTGACTTGGAACCTTTGGTTGGTGAATAAGACAGTAAGGGTGAATAGGTCTCCTATACTCTCATTACACTGAGCCCAAGTTAGAGCCTCAACACCACAAGTGGGAGCTGGACAGAAGAAGGGAGCCCATGCCTCTTGGCTGCACCCATTAGGAATTTAGCCTCTAACAGGTATCTGGGAGACAGAATGTGAAACGCTGATGCCCCATTCCTGACTGGGAGGTAGGGATAGAGGAAGCTCTGTGTTCCTGGCTTCTTCTGCCTGGGGTGGAGTTTTCATCACCCTGAGCAGGTATAAGACTGTGGTTCAAATGCCACAGGCTTTCACTGTTCTTAGGTAATTTTAGTAGACTTTATTGAATAAATATTTCCTCCTTTGCTGTATACACTGGAGACCATGTCCAGAGACTGTAATTCATTTTAAATAATTTCACCAGTTTTCCTGGGGAGTATGGATCCACAGAGCTGCTCATGTTGCCATTCTAGAAATGGAAACCTCAACCTTTCTTTTTAGGAACACAAATGATTTCAAACTTTAGTGTTTCAAATTATTAGAGATTTCCATTGCCCTTTGTAAAGCCCCAAAAGACTAATCCCTAATTTGGAGTCTTATTGATGGTCACAGATGGGTAACATAACCAAAGTTATAAAGTAAGCAAAAGGAAGAACCCTTATCTCTGGAATTGCTGGGTTCCCTTCAGTAATAATAGTAACAACTTTTGCCACCATGGTGCTTTTCAAAGTCAAGCACGTTGTTTAAATTAATCCTGACGGTAAACTCACGAAATGGTTATGATAATTCTTGCTTCACAGATAGGGAAACATTGGAGATACTGACTGTGTTTTCCTTCAGAGCTCTTCCTTGCCCTTCCCCTGTTCTTTCCTGCACTTCAGGGGCTGACCTGCAGGCTGCATTTGCTACACTCCGCTATCAGCTGGGTTCTATATGGGCTCAAGCAATGGGGCAATACTGGGATGTGAGAGGATGGAGGAAAGAGAGAAGCCAGTTTATGTCTCCCCCTCCCTCTCTGCCTCTCCTTTCTCTGCTTCCATTCCCACACCTGCTACATCTCTTGTCTAGTTCCAACTGCCACTGAATAGGACCACTCTATTGCTACATTTTCTGAATGATCTGGACCCTGCTCCCTCCCTCTGACCTTCTGGTCTTGGGTTTTTAGTCGCTTTTTGCTTGGGTTTATCTGTAGGTTACCTTACTTTCCCTTTTTGGCCTCACATCTCCCTCATCATCCATGTAGCCCAGTCCCTAAATTAAAAACTCCTTTGTTTTAAATATTCAAGTGGTTTCTGTTGTGGGTTAGGTTCTCACTGAAACAGTTATTTTGATGGTAAGTAGCAAAAATAAAGCCTGAACCCAGAATATCTGAATCTAATCCCAAGTTTGCTTCCCTTCTATACCAGAGTTGCCATTTCTTTTTCTTTTTTTTTTTTTTGGTGAGGAAGATTGGCCCTGAGCTAACATCTGTTGCCAATCTTCCTCTTGTTGCTTGAGGAAGGTTGCTGCTGAGCTAACATCTGTGCCAATCTTCCTCCACTTTGTATGTGGGATGATGAGTGGTGCCTGGGATCTGAACCTGTGAATCTCAGGCCACTGAAGCAGAGCATGCGAATTTTAACCACTACACCACTGGGCCAGCCCCCAGAGTTGTCTTTTAGACTCAATTCAATATTTATGATGATTGAGAAGGGGATATTCAGTTTAATGTAAAAAATGTAACACTTTGTGGAATGACAATTCTTAGAATTCTGTATGATATAAATATAATTACTGAATGCTATTCATTGTTCTGTGATTATTCTGGAGATATTATTAAATCTTATGTTTTCTTTATTGTTATCTACTATAAACAGAAAAGAGATCCTATATTATCTGAAAAAAATAACATATTTGATATAATATTACTTAATAAAATGTTAAATAAAAAGTATTTAGCCACCTTTGTCCCCGTGTAAGCTCTGATTTGTTTCAAATAGGTTGGCAAATGACTATGTTTTTAAAATTCATTATCACAGTTCACCTATAGGGCATAGAACATAGCTCCTGAGGAAAAAAATCTATTTAAATCACTAAAACCCAATGTTCTCTTTTCATCATAAAATATATTTTAATATGTATGAATAGTATTTATATAAAAGTTTAATGTATCTATCAGATTGTATTTACTCACTTACAAATGTATATTTTCCTTATTTTTTCACCATATTAACTTTGAAAGAATAAATTATTGAAATTATACTTAGTAATACACACTTTTTTCTGTTTGTCTTTTCTGATTAATCAATATTTGATAGAGGACTCTCAAGAAACAGTGGAAAGGCTGGAGGTATGCACATATACATATCTCTAGAAAGGCTGGATGTATATGTGTAGAACCCCAGCCTTTACACACACACACACGCTTCCATCGAATTCCTGAATACTACGTCATTAAGAAAAAGATTGCAGTGCAGATGACTATATTAAACTAATTTATCTTTAAGCTAATTTTACCCTTTTCTTAAATGGGGTATTGGTTTGGTTCTAATAGTACAATCGCAATGGAAACAAATATCACATTTTTGCTCATAGTTTGTCTATTTCTTTGTCTTATCTAGTAGCGTACAATTTATGTCATTTAAAGCTTCTTCTTCCTTCTCATTATTATTATCATACTATCCAAAAACATGTATCAAGTGCCTACACCCACACAAGCTCTAGTTACCAGAAATGTATTTAATTTAAAAAGGCAGTTAATGTCCTTTCCCAGCTAACAAAATCAAATTAAAATCTAAACTGGCAAAGAGACTAAATTGGGAGATGGCTAATATAATACATATTCCCATAGACACATAAGCACACACACAGTCACCCACACTAGACACAAACATGCATGGTGACAAAATCCTAGAGTTTTAAACGAAATTTGTATGCTAAGTGTCCTGGAAAAGCAGGTTAAATAAGCAGTGACTTCTTATTATAGATTCTCCAATTTAAATAGCTACAATAAAGCCATCTGGGCATATCCACAGATGCTCAGCTTGGCAGCAAGCACAGCAGTTTACAGAAGGTCATATGCTAAGTTTGGACATCCCAGCATTCCCTTTGCACTAAATTTTCAAAGCCAGAATATGAAGAAAAGAGTTTTGAACTTAATGCACATGTATAGTTAGCAATATTTTTGCATTTGACATATTCGAAATCGATTACAGTTTAAGGATGCAGTTATGTGCTTTCTAATCCCATACTGAACCCATCTTGGGAAGTCATTCCAGAATAATCACCTCATAAGATGCAGTTCTGTAAGTCAAGTCAGTTCCTTAAATGTGTAATTCAAACTTGTACCTTGACTAATTTTGTGATTCAGTCCACAATTAGATTTAATTACTCTTGTTTTTGAGAATCTAATATTCCCTCAATGACTAGTTATTAATAGCAATATTTTTTAAAAAATTATGTAGTAGTGCTCAACCAAGGATGATTTTATCCCAAGCGGACATTTGGCAATGTCTTGGATATATTTTTGACTGTCACAATGGAGGAGGGGTAGGTACAGGCATCTAGTAGATAGAGATCAAGTGGGCTGCTAGATTTTCTACAACACACAGGACAGTCCTCTTGTTATCCAGCTAAAAATGTCAATAATTCTGAGGTTGAAAATCCTGTTCTGGTGTAACACTTGATGATGACCTTTTATCTTCATGTCACTGTTTCATAAATACACGCATGGTCAGTTTGGCGTGTCATGGGTAAGAACAAGGAGACTTCACTGGGCAGACTTAAAAGCACTCTGGACACGGTAGAATAAAGAGTTAGTAAATCCGGAGGCTGATTTCTAGCAATTATTCAATCCGAAGCAGTGAGACAAAAAGAGATGGATTAATAATAAACAACACCTCAGTAGCTTGTCAGACAATATAAGGATATCTCACAAGCAAGGAACTGGAGTCCCACAGGGGGAGAATGGGTCAGAAAAAATCATTTAAAGACAGTAATCGTCAAATATTTTCAAAGTTTGGTGATAAGCATCAACCTAAAGATCTAAGAAGTTCAGTGTATCTCAAGAAGGTTACAAACAAAGGAAAAACACATCTAGGAACAGCATAGCCAAAACTTTAAAAGATAAAGAGAAAATCTTGAAGATGGTGAAAAGAAATCATCCACAGGAAAGAAATTATAGAGGCCAAAAGAAAAAGGGAAATAACGTCTTTAAAAAGATGAAAAAACTTTTCTATTTGCCCAAAATTCCATATTCAGCAACAACATCCTTCAAAAAATATAGATGAAATTAAGACATTGTAACATACATGAAAGCTGAGAGAATTTATTGCTAGCGAACTCCTCTTCTAGAAATAAGGAACTTAATCAGATTGAAGGTAAATTATACCAAAACACCTGGAGAAAAACTACATCTAAAGAAAGGAATTAAGAGCATCAAAAATGGAAAATAAGTGGTAAGTATAAAGGACTTCCATTTTCTGTCAGATAATATAAAAACAAATTAGTTTAAAAACAGAAAATGATACCATCGTTATGGGGATTGATATTGTTTGTAGAACTAAAATACATGACATTAATAGCCAATGCGTAGGGAGTGCCATACGTAATTGTACTGTTGTAAGAGTCATAGATTTTCAAACTGTGGATATGAAGTGATATAATAGTATTTAAATACGCTGGGATAAATTAAAGATGCATTTCATAATTGCTAGAGCAACCACTAAAATACAATAAAAATAGATTTGGGTAAAAATTCAACATGGAATATAAAATTCATCTGAAAATATTAGAATACCACAAAAGAAAACAAGAAAAAAGAAATGGAAGAACAAAAAAGAGATGGGGATAAAACACACAAACAGCAAGTATTTAAATGCAAGACATGGATAGCTATGCTAAATGTAATGAACTTAACATTTCAATTAAAAGGCACAGACATGGGGCCGCCGGGTGGCGCAGCGGTTAAGTTCGCACTTTCCTCTTCTCCGCTGCCCGGGGTTCGCTGGTTTTGATCCTGGGTGCGGACATGACACTGATTGGCACGCCATGCTGTAGTAGGCGTCCCGCATATAAAGTGGAGGAAGATGGGTACAGATGTTTGCTCAGGGACAGGCTTCCTCAGCAAAAATAGGAGGACTGGCAGTAGTTAGCTCAGGGCTAATCTTCCTCAAAAAAAAAAAAAAAAAAAGGCATAGACTATTCCAAATAATTCAAAAATGTAAAACCCAACTATGGGTTGTCTAAAAGAGATGAACTTTAAATACAAAGACTCGCATAAGTTGAAGGTAAAACTGTGGTAAAAGATATAGCATGCCAATATTAAGCATAAAATAGCTAGTGTGGCAATATTAAAATCAGAGAAATTAGACTTGAGGATAAGGAGTCTTCTCAGAGACAAAACGGGCATTTTATGTTTATAAAGGGTTCGATTCAACAGAAAGACATAAAATCCCAAATGCATCTGCACCTACTAACAGAACTTAAAAATACATAAGGAAAAAATGCCAGTACTAAGGGGAGAAATAGACACAAAAAATTTTCAGAAGTTTTTGTTTATTTTGTCTATATTTAGTTATAAACGTATTATAAAACCAACAGGCAGATATGATATAGGATCAGTGACTCACTTTTTTCCCTCAATATCTCACTTTTATTACTATACTAATGTAAGCAGAGAAACAGATAATCAAAAGACAATAATCTCAAAAATGACAATTTCTACCTAGAATTTTAATTCAGTAAGCGCACGTGTTTTAATGAGGAAATTAATCCAACTCATTATTTGGATCATGTTAAGGATATAAACAATATCAAATGCATTGGCATTCTCTGAGCACACAGTGAATGACAGACAGTAAGGAAAATTTGTCTTGTCAAGTGATAACCAGAAGCCAGCTTCGAATTAACCAATTTGCTATGGGTAAATAAAAATTTTTATGATACACATCGAGATCACAGTTAACTGAACTAGAGCAGTCACAAAGACTTAAAGCAGAACAATCTGACTTGCTAAGTTTTCAGTCTCAATAACAGCTCTTTGTTTTCAACAACACTGACATAACACAAAAATATTGTGTTCATGATCTATTATTTTTACAAGGCTAGCAACTATGTGTATTTCAGTGTCTTCCAAAAGTTTTTGGACCATGCCCCATAGTGAGTAATACATTTTACAGTGATGCCCAAAACACACACACACACACACTCACACACTCATGCTCACTCATACAGAAATCTGGAATTAATGTTTCATAAAGGAATACCCCTTCTTACAATGCGTAAGCAATCTGTTCCATTCCACTCTATTTTGTTCTATTCAATTATATTCTATTCTACTTTATTCCAATTTATTTATTTGTGCTGAGTTTAACCCATTAAATTGATTTCATGGTCCACAAATGAGTCATGAACCACCATTTAAAAATTAACGTTTAAACTATATTGAGTCCATTTGGTTAGATTAAGCCACCAAAATGTAGTAAATAATAAAAAATGGTCTGTTATCATTGTGTTAAGTTAAATTATTTAAATAATCATATTGTGAATGGAAGTATTTAATTAGATTCTATTTGATTAGAAGAAATTAATAACCTGATTCTTTATACTGTTCATCTGTAAGGTAGGCATGATTTGCAGTGTGCTACTCAATGTCTGTGACTCTTTTTCCTTTTCAGTTATACGGGTTGTATGTATAAAGAGGGTTTCTTCAATGAGTCTTGAGAAGTCAATATGTAATGAGATGCATAAAAGGAAGGAAAATTAGAAATAGTGATGAAAAGGATTGGATTAACATAAGATCAGGGGAAGAAAATCATGCAGAAGAATACAAGGCAAAAATAGAGAAAATAAACATATACAAAATATTTGAAAAATCAATAAAGACAAAAAAGACAAATGTCATGCTACCACTGTGAAATGAGAAAAATATCAATATCAAGAGTCTTTCAAGAGCAGAATCTGCCAATAATGACAGTAAAGCTGTACCGAGCGCTTCTTACTTGTCAGGTGCTTTTCTAGATGTTGAATATGTGCTAACTCGTTTAGAGTCTCATAACAATCCTAGAATGCAGTTAGTATCCTCATT
Source organism: Equus asinus (assembly GCF_041296235.1). Classification (NCBI taxonomy): domain Eukaryota; kingdom Metazoa; phylum Chordata; class Mammalia; order Perissodactyla; family Equidae; genus Equus; species Equus asinus. The sequence goes on along the minus strand of NC_091792.1, from coordinate 110,799,668 downwards.
TCATAGACGAGCAAACCAAGGTAAGGCTTTCAGGATCACACAGCTTGTAAGCATTCGAGCCACGATAGGAACACACATTGTCTAGCACCAAGGCCCACCCTGTTAACTACTACCTCAGTTACAGGCATTCAGTAATTGTTGTACTACAGTTACTACATTGTGAGCTGGACAAAATTATATTCATGCTGTGAATACGGAGGTTTTTTATAGTCATACAAACCAGTAAACAACAGAACCATGCTTCAAACTCACATGACTCTTAAGTTTAAAGCTTCCTCTCTTAAGAAACTGCGAACGTTGACTACGCCCTGCATACTCTGCTGCCTGCTTTATCCACTTTGCTGTATACCTATATACCCTTTGGTATATTGACCTCACAAAGACCTTATGGAAAGCTACCATTGTCATCTCTGTGTTGTGTTCATATGAAGACATTCGGATACAGATGCTTTAATAGCTTATATAAGATCACACAGGTAGTAAATAAGAAGACTGTGTTCAAACCCAGGCCTTCTGACTCTAGTGCATTTAATCTTTACCAATATGGTGTGAAGCTCCTCAATAGGGATGTTCCAGAGCATATCATTTTTGCAGTACAGTATTTAAAATCATAGGAATTGCATATTTTATGGAAATATTTTCAAATGCAGAGAATTAATGATCATAGTAGATGAAAAAGGGACTGTGCTGCTGGAGAATCGTTAGGATCAAATAAAGAACCATGGGATATTACACGTCCCAGAAAGAGTTGTACATAGGTCTGCTGTTCTGAAGTGAACGTAAGTATGATGCAGAACTGTGGGCAGACTTTGCAGAAGTAGGTTTTTACACGTATGAATGAGAAGAGTCATGACTGGTTATTGGAGTCAGTGAAAACCCTCTAAGTTCCTCACTTTATACCAAACACCAAGATAAATTCCTAATATATTGAACAGTTAACAAAGAAAATAAATAAAACTCAAAATAATAAGATATAGGTAAATTTATATTACGTCTAAGGTACTATGGAAACACGGAAGAAAGTAAAAAAAAAATCAATAAAAAATATGTAAGTTTAAAAAGAACATGTTAATATAATCAAATGCAACCAAGCAGAAAACTTGGAAAAACAGAAGTATTTGCAAATATATGACCAAGCAAATATTGCTAAGCTTAATCAACAAATGCTCATAAACATCAGTATGAAATACACTGAAATCCCATTAGGAAAATAGACTCCAAAAGGAAAAGGAGAGAAGGTGGACTTTGTGAGCAGACACAATGACCTTTTATTATGCACGGACATAGGTCATGAAAGAATAGGGTTCTTTATACGGCTTCAAAGTGATTAAGAGTTTGGGCTTTGAAATCTCTTAGGGAAATTTTCAATTTCTACATGGCTTTCTCATGTTACTTCTTATCCTTGCAGACTCGCTTCATACATATTTCTTATAAGTACCTTGCATTCCTTCCTATCTTCCATTTATTCTCTTGTGGATCTCTTCTTCTTTTTTGGGCTTATCCCTATATCTTGAAGATTACTTAATGGAGGAATCATAGAAAATTAGGATAATTAATACTTGTGAAAGAGACAATATACAGCATGAGAGGGGAAGTCAAATTTGGAAATTTTCAGAGAGAATTCTGAGGAAGATAGCGTTGCCATATATAATACAGCACCCAGCTAAATTTGAGTTTCAAATAGAGAATGAATATTTGGGACATACTTATACTAAAAAAATGTTTTGGTAAACGTAACAATCATAATGAAAGGGCATGTCCCAAATAAAACAATCCTAACACTGGAAAATTCAATTTAATGCTGACCCATTTTTGAAGTAGACTAAAATGTTAACCTCGGAGCTTAGGGAAAAATGAAACTGAAAAATGTTAAAAATAAATCAGGCCACTACAAGGAGAAGAATATAGTATAAAGCATGGAACTGGATTTAGAACTCCTCTTTGGTCAGAAACTGTGGACGACTCATGCAAGGCAGGCAATTTTGTTTAGTACAAATAAAATGGCTGACCTTAAGATACATCAGATAGGACTTGGAAGATTTATTGCATGGATGAGTCACCAAGGGAAAAAAAAGATTAATGACTATGTATAACCCAAAGAGATAGAAGTCTAGAAAAATATTTATTTATGAGTCAAACCAGAGGACGATGCAGTATGTCAAGTCAAAAGTATGTCAAATGAATTATTTGAAATGGATGCAAGTATCCCAAAATTCTGTTAGGACTGTGTCAACCATGTGGGAGAGCAGTTTTATCCACTCTTATTAAAGCCAATGGTTGTATCAACCTTTTTTTTTTCTCTGCATAAGAATATTTTTTCCTGGAAAATTTTATGTACAAGGTAAAAACATAAAACATACGATAATGAAACTGCAGTGGTAGAAGCAGTTGAGGGGCTCAAAATCCCAATAAGGACCAGATTAGATATTTAGCAGCCGTAAACACTGCAGTGATGATGGCTTTCCTCACTATGTAATAAACTCACATATAAACACACGCACACACTCGAAATTGTAAAGCAACTTGAAGCGTCAAAGTGTCAATTCCTAATTGATTCTTATTTTCAAACATAATCAGAAAAATTTTTTCCACCTTTTGGAGCATTTGCTTTACTGGTAGTTTATACAAAAGCGTAGTATACTTCCTGGATAACTCAGCAAGAGAAAGGCTGTGTCTTTCCTGCTTCCTCCAACGGGGGTTCCAAAGAACAAGTAGAGGTTTGATCAAGAATATATTTGAGGCAAAGTATGGTAAATTCAGTAAAAATAACAGAAACTATGAGCAAGAAGAAATACAAGTTGTCAAGTGTGGAGTTAAAGACTGGCTTTCCTGATTGTTGTAGTGTCAGAACTAAAAATTTATTTTGTAAAATCTAGGAATGTTACATGGCAATGATCTAATTCTTGGGATAAGAAGGAGTTATTACAGAGGAGATAAAAAGAATGAGGAAAGGAAGAGAAGCCTCGTTTTCATTTCAAAGTGGCAAAGTATAGGTATAATTTAAAGTAGAATATAAAGACATCTTACATAAAGGAAGTATAAAGCTCTGGGGATTTAAAGAGCATAAGTAGGTATTTCCAATTGTGAAATCATTTAATGGAGTTCAAAGGCAGAGGGTAGAAATTGAAGAAACAGCAGGCAACAGAAATACCTCATCTTCACTGTAGAGTGTAGACATATACATCTACACTGTATAAGCCTTTCTATATATTCTGGTCACAGGCTTTTATTTGCTATACTCTCTTCCTGGGCATTCCCATCAGCTCCCAAGGCTTCAGATATCACCTCTATGTTCACAAGTAAAATGCATATTTCAACATTTCACAGAAGTCATACAGAGTGGAGTTGGCGGATGTCAGATAGAAAGATGGATAGATACATACGTACATACAAACATACATACATACATATTTGGATGGTAGGTGACCAAAAGCAATATAGTTGCATTTGCATTGTAACTCAAAGCCAGCCACCTTACTCTGAAATGTCTAAAAATTACAATCCTCATATTTGGTCCTTACTTTGGGGGTAGGTATGCTGTGAAACAGAAACACATTTGAATTTTTGTCTTGGAAGCCTAAACTCTTGATGGGGCTCGACATTCTCTTGGGGGTGAGCAACCTTGGCAGAGGGGAGTTTAGAGGTTTATCTATCATTCAAAGCACTTAGTTTTCATGTAGAAGTTGTCATGACTCGATGATGAGTTGAGAGGCAGCAAATATACAGTGAAGACTAGAGTGGCAGGGTAAGAAAGCCACTCTTCTCTCCTCAGGAGCAGATGCTGAGGTGGACTGCTCCATGACTTTTCCTCATTGGAGGATGTAGCAGAAACCTGTGGCCTGATAGCTGGCTAGAGTTAAAAGGCATTTGGATCAGCTTGAGAGTGCTAATGGGTTCTGACCAATCCAAGAGAGAGATTCACTAGCTATACCAAGCTTAGATTTCAGCACTAATGATGAGCCAAGAGGGGTCGGCCCGGTGCCGCAGTAGGTAAGTTTGCACGTTCTGCTTCAGAGGCCCGGAGTTCGCCGGTTTGGATCCTGGGTGCAGACATGGCACCGCTTGGCAAGCCGTGCTGTGATAGACATCCCACATATAATGTAGAGGAAGATGGGCACGGATGTTAGCTCAGAGCCACTCTTCCTCAGCAAAAAGAGGAGGATTGGTGGCAGATATTAGCTCAGGGCTAATCTTCCTGGGGAAAAAAAAAAAAAGGATGAGCCAAGAGCCAGTGATGAGAGGATGCTGAGCTCAATACATGAACCTAAGGATGACATCTTCTCACTATTACTGCCGTGTCTTTGTCCTGTCTCTGCCCATCCCCCCACTGCCATAGGACTGAAAAGCCGTGTGCTTTATCCAAGAAACACATTCTGAAAATCTGATTTTGTTTTTATTAAAATGAGATTGAGCATCACTTAAGTGGACTATTTACATGATTACACAGGATTACATTTACTGTTTATAACTAAGTGAAGTTAATGTTTTCACATTAAACCATGAATGAATTCTCATGAGGAAGTAATAAACAAACAAAATAAAGTAAATTAAATAAGATTAAAAAGCAATGCTTTCTCAGCACATAAGAGCTAGATATAGGTGAATTTTGCCAACTCACTACTAACAATTCTATTCATTTTGCTGCATTTACTAATACTCAGTGACAATTATACTAAGTATCTCATACACATTGCTTGCCAAATATGCCTCCAGAATTTTGGTAATGGAGGAAATTGAAGGAGGCAATATTGTTGAGAGAAAGGCTAAGGTCCTATCTTGAAAATCTCTTTGCTCTGAAAATATTCTTTTCACTTAGAGTGAACGCTTATTTAGTGTGGCTTTGATGAAATTGAATGAAACTAATTCAGTACTTTTCCCAGTGTTTTAAGGAGCGCCTACCTGGAACTGTTTATTATGCTTTTAGAGCAGATAAATGCAGAAATTATGACTGGCAGTTATACTTGAAATTTTATTTATCTAGGCACTATGCAAGTTCAGTCTCTAATTTTAAATGCGTGGGTGTGCACTGCCAACTCTTCAGATTCGGGTTCAAATAGTAGCTACTGATCTCCACTTACAGATCAGAGCTGGTGCTAAGCTCTTCAGAAACATTTTATCATTGAAATCTCCTGAAAAATCTGTGAGGTAAATATTGTTATACCCAGTTTATAGATGAAAAAACTGATATTGAAAGCACTTAGTTAACTTCCCAAGGACAAAGAGCTATAAAGATGGTAGATCCAAGATTTGAATTTTGTAGGTCTTGTGATTTAAATTCCAATGCTTTTGCTGTCGATGCTGCAAATTTTTTTCTTCTTCTTGTTTGTTAGTTTTTAGTCTGCCTTTCTTTGGCCCCTGTAGTAAATCAACGTATGTTCCTGGGACTCTCATATTCGACCGTCTTTCCCTGCTCCCAAACCCTGTTCAAATTAGAAAGATTGGGGCTTTTAAAATAATGTTTCAAAATTAAGCCAAAATAAACCCTGTTTAGCTTCACGGCAGATGTTCTAGTTCTAGGCTGAATTAGTCATCAAATCTCTCTCTCCTTTGTCCGCTTTTATTGTTGTTGATTTTGGAGAACACCACCAAGTTAATGAATTGCTTTTCAAATCCCCCTTGAAAATGTGCTTATAGCCATGGACAGTAGGCCCAGGTGTGGTAGCAGAGTTAATTAGAAAGTGCACATTAGACACATCTCAGAAGGCTGCATATCCAATGCAAATTTTCGAGTGCTTAATGTTCATTCAGATGTGTGTAGTGATTGGCACATTGCAGAGGACAAAGATCGAATGCTGTGAGTTTATGAGCTTGGACAGAGCTTTCTTGTGAACTCAAGAGAAAACTGAATGAGGCAAAGTGGCAAAATCTTTTACTGATTCCTTTGCAGTTGACTGTTATTGCATTAGCCAGTAGGATGCACATCTTGCATAATAATAATAACATTGCTATAACAGGACATTCATTTTGGCCTGATTCAGTACACAGTACTCGTGTACTGGCCCCTTTTAAAGAACCCACTGTCAAAAAGATGCTAGTGTCACATGACAAACGTTCTAATATTCTTGTTTACCATCAAGTGATTATACCATATCTTTAACAATTTCTATCATTGCTGTTGGGATTTTATGAGTTATTAAATTATACCTTTTTTTTTTTTGCACAAATTGGTGCAAATTGAGAGACACAAGAGTCTCTGTCAGACAGAAGAAAATCAAAATAGCATTATTCTTACTGAGTAAGCCAGTTGGAAAATGGTGCTTTAGATTTACGACAAAAGGAACTCATTGATGTCAAAATTAGATTAGAATTAGGTAGTCACAAGCAGCACTGGACAACCTCAGACCTCTGCCGTCAGGAGGCGCCTCTCAGCACGTTGCAGAGAAAGCGCAGAATGAACGCATTTTGCAGATAAGTTTCCAAAAAGAGCTTAGCCACATGTATTTAGTTCTCCTAAACTCACAGTCAAGTAAATTGGTTACCATTTGAAAACGTCAAATGCTCTATCCCATAATACAGTAATGTCTTACTTTGTTAAAACAAAAACAAGGATAAAAACAAACCATCAAAAATTTTAAAGTGCCACTGATTTGAAGATTGGCCTGTTATAAAAAAATAAGTTAGACAAGATACAGAACCCCTCTGAGAGTCTCTCTCTCTCTCTCTTTCTCTTTTTGCTTCTCCATCTATCTGCCTCTCTGTCTCTCTGTCTCTCTGTCATTCTTTTCAAGAATGCATGTAAAACTGCTGATTTACGCAGGTCAGGCCAGCACACTGAAGTGTTGTAAGGATTTAATGTTGATTGTAAGAAACCACTGCAGTTCTCACTAAAGAAAGCCCAAGAGATTTAAAAACTGTGAGAAAAAATATACTCATAGGCCTGAACATTTAAGCTAAGTTCACCCAAGCTATGTCTTATGCATCTCATGTTGATATTACATCCTCATGTCTTAGTTTCCTATTGCTCCTGTAAGGAATTGCCACACCCTTAGGGGCTTAAAACAACACATAAGAATTTCTGATAAAGACTGTGATGACTTTGGGCTTGCCCTAACAATCCAGGATAATCTCCTCATCTCCAGGTCCTTAATGTAATTACATCTTCAAATTCTCTTTTGCCATGATGAAGGTGCCAGTGATTGGGAGGCAGATGCTTTTGGGGACTATTTATCTTCCTACCTCACTTAAGCATCTCATATAGCCTGGTGGGTGTGACTTTTACTCATGTTAGTACCCACAATCCTTGTCTATAAAAAATCAGAAGTAAAAGCAACCCTATAGAGTCATAAATTATAAATGCAATATTTTGCTTAGAGTAAAAGGCAAAAACCACATGATCATCTCAATAGACACAGAAAAATCCAATACTCATCCATGATAAAAACAGTACCAAAGTAGGAATGGAGTTGAGAGTCCATAAATAAAACCTTAAATTTTTCTTCAATTGATTTTTGACAAAGGTGCCAAGATAATTCAATAGGGAAAAATAGTCTTTACAACAACATTTGAACAGTTGAATATCCACATGTAAATTATGAAGTAGGACCCCTAACACACCGTCAAGAGAAATTAATGCAAATTGCTTCATAGAACTAAATGTAAGAGTTAAAACTATTAAACTCTTAGAAGAAACCAAAGGGGTAAATCTTTTCATCTTTGGGTTGCATAATGAGTTCTTACCAAAAGCAGAAGCTATAAAAGAAAAATATAATAAATTCGAATTCATCAGATTGCAATCTTATCTCAAATGACAACCATAAAGAAAGTGAAAAGAGAATCTATAGATGGGAATCAAACATTTTATTTTTTTTAATTTATTTAATTTTTTATTGAGTTAACATTGGTTTATGACATTATGTAAATTTCAGGTGTACATCATTATATTTCAATATCTGTGTCACCTACATCATGTTCACCATCCAAAGTCTAATTTCCATCTGTCACAATAGACATATGCCCTTTTATCTCTTTCACCCATCCCCCTGCCCCCTTCCCCTCTGAAAACCACCAATCTATTCTCTGTGTCTATGTGTTTGTTTTTCGTTGTTGTTTATCTTCCACACATGGGTGAAATTATATGGTATTTGGCTTTCTCCATTTAACTTATTTTGCTTAGCACAATACCCTAAAGTTCTATCCATGTTGTCGCAAATGGCAGGATTTCATCTTTTTTAGGGCTAAGTAGTATTCCATTGTGTATATATACCACATCTTCTTTATCCATTCATTCATTGATGGGCACTTAGATTGTTTCCAAGTGTTGGTTATCATGAATAATGTTTCAATGAACATAGGGATGCATATATCTTTATGCATTTGTTTTTTGGTATACTCTGGATAAGTAACCAGAAGTGGAATAGCTGGATAATATAGTAGTTCTATTCGTCATTTTTTGAGGAATCTCCATACTGTTTTCCATAGTGGCAGCACCAGTTTACATTTCCACTAGCAGTGTATGAGGATTTCCTTTTCTCTACATCCTCTCCAACACTTGTTATTTCTTGTATTTTAAATAATGGCCATTTTGAGGAGCATGAGGTGATATTTCATTGTAGTTTTGATTTGCATTTCCTTAATAATTAGTGGTGAACATCTTTTCATGTGATTGTTAGCTGTCTGTATATCTTTGGAAAAATGTCTGTTAAGATCCTCTGCTCATTTTTTAATTAAGTTGTTTGTTTTTTGTTGTTGAATTTTATGAGTTCTTTATGCATTTTAGATGTTGACCCCTTATCAGATATGTGATTTACAAATATCTTCTCCCAATTGTTAGGTTGTCTTTTTGTTTTGTTGATGGTTGTTTTTGCTATGCAGAAGATGGTAGTTTGATGTAGTCTCACTTGTTTATTTTTTCTTCTGTTTCCTTTGCCTGAGGAGACACGGCATTCAAAAAGATACTGCTAAGACTGATGTTGAAGAACATCTTGCCTATGTTTTCTTCTAGGAGTTTTATGGTTTCAGATTTTGCATTCAAGTCTTTAATACATTTTAGGTAGTTTTTGTGTTTGGTGTAAGATAATGGTCTGCTTTCATTCCTTTTTTCTCATGACTGTCCAGTTTTCCCAACACCATTTATTGAAGAGATTTTCCTTTCTCTATTGTCTTTTCTTGGCTCCTTTGTCAAAAATTAGCTGTTCATAGTTATATGGGTTTACTTCTGGGCTCTTGATTCTATTCCATTGATCTGTGTATCTATTTTTGTTCCAGCACCACGCTCTTAATTACTATAGATTTGTAGTATATTTTGAAATCAGGAAGCATGATACCTCCTGCTTTGTTCTTTTCTCTGGATTGCTTTCTCTTGAAAATTTTTATAAAAAGAACCATATGATATGTGTTCTTTTATCTGACTTCTTTCACTGAATACCTTGTTTGTAAGACACATCCATGTTTTTGCATATATCAATCATTTCTTAATTTCATTGCTATACAGTATTTCACTGTATGCATATAGAATTAAGTATATCAACTCCACTGTGGATTTGTTTTCTGCTATTTGTTCTTGAGGTAATTAAAAACACTGTTTCCATGAACATTATTATTCATGCTTATATATACTTTTATGTGTCACCACACCAAAATTAAGTACTAAGTGGAAGAACTTACACAACCAGATATTAAGAATTACTACAAATCTCTAGTAGTTAAGGAAAGATGGAACTGGCCTAAGGTTAGACAAATAGATCAATGAGAAAGAATAGTGAGTCCAGGAACAAACACATATGTACATGCTCACTTGATTTATGACCTAGGGACCAGTGTAATTCAATGTGTGTAGAAGGGTCTTTTCAGTGAGCACTGCTGGAGCAATTCAATATACTTAGAAAAAAAAAATTATGTTCATCAGATAATACGACTAAGAAAATATTATTAAAAATCAGACTTGGAGAAACTGTCCACATTACCTATATGATGCGAAAGACTCGTATACCTTGTCTCTATGTGTGTGTGTGTGCATACCCATTCATACTCATATATACGAATATATACTCACACACACATATATATGAATATATAATATGAATATGTGAATGAATATATATGGTAAATGTAAACAAATAAAAAATATTCAATTTTTTTAATTGGGGAAAAGACTAGAACAGATACTTCACAAAGAGGATATTGAAATGGCTGATAAAATTTTTAAAAACATCTGGACATCATTAATCATCTTAGAAAAGCAAATTAAGACCATGGAGAAATATTGCTGCACATTCACTAGAATGACAAAAATTAAAAGTATGACAAATATCAAGTATTGTTGAAGGTGAGGATATGGAACACTGGAACTCTTATACATGGCTCAGAAGAAGGTAAACTGGTACAAACACATTGGAAACCAGGTTGTTTCTATGTTGAGCATATGATCAGCAATTCCACTCCAAATTAAAGACCCAAGAGCAATAGGGCATAAGTCTGGAAAAATACATGCACAGGATGTTCACAGGAGCTCTCTTTATCACAGCTAAAAATTGGAAACAATTTAAGTGCACACTAAAGGGTAATGAATAAATAAATAATGCTATACTTAAAAATAATGGAATAATTCTACACAGTAATATGAAGGAATAAAGAAAAGTTGTGTATAGCAAGAGGTATGAATCTCACAAACACAGCAATGGACTGTAGAAGCCAGAAAGAAAAACATACAGTTTCCTGTTTAAGTTCAAGTACAGTTAGCAAATTATATGAAGTTCAAGTACAGTTTGAAATCAGAATAGAGTTACCTCTGGGGAGTGCCACCAATTGGGAATATATATGAGGAAAACATACAGGGTGCTGAAAGTATTCTAAATTGTGATCTTAGTGGCAATTACATAGATGTCACATATATACAATATTTAAGCTATATGTGTGAAATTAATGCACTTCACAGCTTTTATGAACATTATTTACCCAATTTAAAATCAATACTAAGCTATGTACCAAAAAAGAGAAAAGATATTTCATTGGGATTATGTTTTCCAATCCAGGTATAAAGCCTATCCATTAATTTATTTAGGTGCTCTTTGCTTTCTCTCAATAATTCTTTATTGTTTTTTAATAAAATGTATTGCATAATTTATTAGACTTTCCCACGATGTATTTGGTTTGTATTGCTATTATAAGGGGTATTTTTAAAATTTCTGCAACTAATGGTAGTTTTAAATTTTTCTTTTCAAGTTTATATGATTTTTATTTATTTTTCTTGCCTAGTTACATGAGTTAGTAACTTCAAGACACATCAAACAGAAGTGATGATATTGGATATTTTCATCTGATTCCCAGTCTTTGGGGAAAAGCTTTAAGCACTTGACCATTAATAATGATTGCTGAAGCTTTTTGTATTTTTTTTTTTACATTTTCGGGGTGGTATCTTCTAATTGTAATTTGCTAAGATTCATATTTTTATCATAAATATGTGTTAAATTTTATCATATTTTAATCTACTGTGAGGAGAATATGATTATTATCCCTTATTATTTTAATACAGTGACTTATTTTTCAGTTTTAATATTATAGGCTTAGCTGTGGTTTTCTTTGTATCAATCTTGCCTGACACCTTTAGGACTTCTTGATCTATCCTAATGTACACTTATAAGTAGACTTGGAAAATTCTTGCATATTATCCATTTCAAGACTGTTTCTGCCCGATTCTCACTCTCTGCCCTCTATGCATATCTAATTACATGTATGTTACTAATTTGATTCTGTCATATATTTCTCTTCTCTACTTGTCCAGATTTAGTATATTTTTTACTCTCCATCTTTTAGTTCTCTCATTCTTTCTCACGATATGCCCAATCTTCTGTTAAATTCATCTGAGATTTTAATTTATAATGTTGCATTTTAAAATCCACTTATAAGTCCCCAAAGTGGATCATCTATCTCTCTGTAAATATTATCATTTTTTCTCTTTGTTATTTTTTTTGACATGCTTGGTTATTTTTAATAGAATGCCAGTCATTTTAAAGGCATTGTAAAGGCTCTTGATATTTTCTTCCTCTGAAGAGGTTTCTATTCATCCTTTGACAGGAAGAGTGAAGACAAGAGGGAGTGAGTTCACTAGAAGCTGAGTTACAGCTTTGTAGAAAGGGCACACACTTGAAGTTTTGTAGGAAGTGTGTACATTCCTAATGGTATAGCCCACATCCACTTCCAACTGAGATCTGGAATATTTTCTTGTCCCTTTTCTTTTTGGCAATTCTTTCAATAATTTCTGGCAACTTTTTTTTCACTTTAGTGCTGTGAGATGGTTGAAAACTCAATTCTACTGATCAGTGGCTCTTAGCCTAACTTCTTATCCTGTTGCCTTGTGAATCTCAAGAATTTGGCACACGTCAAGTGGAAAACTGGCAGATTGTCAGTATTGCTTTGCTAAGCTTCCCTTCTTACAAGGTGAATTCTTGTCCCCCAATTTCCTGACTACTTGGACAACTCAAACTCAAATTTATGTCCCTCCACTTTTGAGAAATAGCCAAAATTCTGTTTCTTAGCAAAATCCCTCTGCCTGAACTCACTCTAGATTCTTGGCTTTTCCATGCACCAATAATAGCAGAGGTACTGAGGGGGAAAGTGACTATAGACTATTGCATCATCTCTTTGCAGTCCCCTTCTCTCTGATATTTTCCCCCCTCAAGTCTTGTTTGACTCTGGAGTTCTCTAGTTCCATCTAACAGATGTTTTATAAAACAATGGTATCTGGCTTTCCTAGTTGTTGGTGGCAATATTGTTATTCTCCTGCAAAGTACTCCATAGCTGGCAGAAGTCATCTTCCATGATTTCATTTAAATTTTAAATTATGGAATGACTATTTTAGGCTAAATGTCAGACCCATAGTCGTATGTATAACACAGAAAATCTATGTGAATAAATTGAAATTCTTTATCATTTTGCATGTTACTGAGTGATAAGTATTTCAGGGAGTGTGATAACGTGCTGACCTCTTTATCAATAACATGCTGGGAATAGTCAGTCTGATGCAGGTCTGACTCTATTACTCCATCTTCACATTTCTATAGACAAAGTCTAAATAAGAGTTCTCTGTGCAAAACACAGCAGCATTGGCCCAGAAGTCGCAGCAGAGAAGGGTATAGACTGGACTTTTTGTCACTAATTATACATTTCTAAGATTAGTACTGTATTTTCTAGTTTTTAAAGTCAAACAAAAATTTGAAATGACAGATAACTTATACTATTTTTTACGTATCCTAACTACATTTTATTTTTCACGTAAAACAGTATGTTCATGTGAATGATACCGTTGTCAAAGTCTTGCTAGGATCAAGATATAATTTGGAAAATGTCCCTTCTTTTTTATTCTCTGGGATAGCTGTGCAACAGTGGTGATATTTTTTGTTTGGGAGAATTCAACAGTGACTCTAACTTGTCTTCTGGGAAGATAGTTAATTTAGATTCAATTGATTCAATAGACATACGACTATTCAGTTGTACTATGTCCTCTTGTTACAGTTTTAGTAATTTTTATATTTAAAACAATTTGTACATTTCATCTTTTTATTTGGTGTCTGATGGTTCTTTCTATATGATATTCTTTGATGTCCTAATAGGAAGCCATTATATTTTAATTTTCATTATTATATTGGCCCCTAAATCATGAAATGAGTAAATCCCCAGTCTTCTTGGAACATTTTAAATATGGGGAGACTTACTTGTTATACTGGGAGGAAAAAAGTAAAGCAGTAAGGCTTTCTAACAAATTTCTTAACAATTGACCCCATAACCCTTAAAACTGTAACACTCAATCTCCATTACATAATCAGAACAGCATAAAACTCTCTTACATTTTTCTCTGAAAAATCTAACATAAATAAGCAAGTTCTAGTATAAGAGTTGCAAACAGCATTGTGAGAACAGAGAAATACATGCCCCAATTAACATAAGAAACATTTACATCACTGTTCTGTGTATTCAGAACAAGTCTGTTTTCTGTAACAGAACTACAAACATTCAAAGTCTTGATATCAATCTATAGCATTTCTTCAGCCAGGGAGGTATTCCTATGTATTTATAAGATAGGAGTCAATGTTGTTAAAGCAGTATATAAAGAAGTGTCATAGTAAGCATAAAATGTAAAATAATGATCTGTCATTAATTGTGGAAGAAATGGCTCTTAGAAACAGCTTGGGTGGTGTCAGAAAAAACAGAATTAAGGAAGAAATCATGATGCGTTGGCACAGAGAAGTTCTAAGCCTAAGGAACAGCTAGGGGAAAATTTAGATGAAATTGAAATTTATAGGAATAGAGGAATTTGAATATATTTCCTGAGAGGAATGGAGAGAACAGGCAGAGAAGTGCGGGAGAAATAGAAAGCAAGAAATTGTGTCCAAAAGTGGAGGAAATGTAATGGATTGCATGGCAATGCCAGACAGCTTCTCATAATCAAATCCATAATTGCATTCATTCTAGTTTGAAGTTCATCAACTTGGTCTGAAGTTTGACTCTTTTCAAAACACTTTCTGCATGCGTGGAATTTAATGTAATTATCAAGTCAGAAGAAATAGAATTGGAAATATTACAAGGGAGTGGCATGTCTCTAAGAAAAGTAAAGTTTTCAACTTTTTATACCGTTAAGTCATTTCACTTCTAACATGTTCTTACCTGCTTTATGACTTATTGATGAAGAATTGGGAAAAATGAAAAATAAGAAAGAATAGAATTCTTTAGATTTTGGACCCTGTTTTTGTCTTGATCTCTGACTTTAATCAAGGCAATGGGTAACAGAGTTTATGCACAGAAAAGAGGCTTATGCCTCCTCAAGCATGTGAAATACCTGTCCTGCATACTGCCACTGGATTTACTGACTTCCAGATGTAAGGTTGTTTTATTTACAGGACTTGCTAGGGAGAAAAAGACAGGGTTCTAGGAACTCATAAGAAAGCATGTACCCAGGAAATTTTCAGCTCAGTTTTGCAGCTGTAGCATATCACGTCTGTATAAGATTGAAGTTTATCTGAAATGAGCTTCTGAACCTTTCAAGGTTTCTAACGCAGTTTTGGTACAAAACACATTTTCCTTTGTCGCAATCTGGAATGTGGAAATACCCTTTCAGTGAACCAATATCAAATGTGACAGTCAGTCTAGTATTAGCAGAATATTTATTTAATTTTTTTCTAAAATTCCATCAATCAAAGAAATGAAAGTTAGGAGATTTGATGGACTGTACCTATATACCAGTGTGTTAATGGATTTTCTCGATAAGGAATACTTACAATCATGTGTCACTGTGTGGCATATATATGTGTTCTCTTTGTAAAGCAAAATTATTTAACTCTTTGATAAAGACATTCCATGTTTTTTTCTCTTGATTCCATGTTTTCCCCTTATCAATTTAGAATGCCACTACCCTTCGATTGAAAAAAAGGGTGTTAGTTCATTGTAAAGTCAATCTCATGATCAAATTACATGTCATACTGGAAGATGTGAGTGAAATATCAGATTTTGAAAAAAAAAACAAAAAAAAGGTGATTGGAACAATAGTTCTTACAAATTAATTTATTCTAAATTGATTAATAAGCATTTTATTCTGAAATGGTTTTAGATTTACAGAAGAATGACAAAAATAATACATACAATTCCCATATGCCCTCCATCCAGGTTCTTCTAATGTTAATATCTTACATAATCACAGGGCATTTATAAAAACTAAGAAATTTTGTTACAATACTAAACTACAAATTTTATTTGAATTCCAACTGTTTTCTCAGCAATGTATTTTTTCTGTTACTAGATCCAATCCAGGCTACCACACTGCAATTCGTCATTGAGTCTCATTGGTCTCTGTAATCTGAGTTTCTTAAGATTTCCTTCTTTTTTATGATCTTGACACTTTTGAAAAGTACTGGCCAGGTATTTTATGCAAAATCCTAAAATAGAGTTGGTATGATGTTTTCTCATATTAAACTAGAGTTAGGGGTTTGGTGATGAAGATCACAGAGGTGAAGTGCCATTCTCATCACATCATATCAGGCAGCACATGATATCAGTATGACATTCCTGGTGATACTAAACTTGATTACATGGTTAAGGTGTGTTTGCCAGTACTCTCCACTGTAAAGAAGTTACTATGTTTTTTTCCATACTTTATTCTTTGGATGTGAGTCACTAAGTCTATCTAACCCGTACTAGGCTTGGGGGGATACTAAATAAATGCCACTTCCTGGAGGAGAGTTTCAGAATATATTATTTTAAATTCTTCTGTAAGGCTGAGTCATCCTTTCTCCCTATTTATTTTTTATTCAGTATTTTTATGTCACTATGGATTCACATCTATTCATTCTATTCTTTGAGTTATTACACAGTACTATTGCTATTTATTTTGCTCAAATTTGGGGGGGTTTGACCAGTGAGAGATCTTTCATGTTGGCTCCTGTGTCTGTTCGACTTACCCCCCTACCGTTTACTTATTTCTTTGTTTTTATTTATTTTATTTTGTTGAAACCAATTTGACACATAGCATTGTGTGTGTTTCAGGTGCACAGCATGCTGATTTATACATTTATACATTGCAATATTTTTGCCACTGCAGTGTCAGCTAGCACCTCTATCATGTCGTATAATTATCATTTCTTTTTCTGGTGGGAATAATTAAACTATAGTCTCTTAGAAAGTATGATGTTTATAATACAATAATATTATTTATAATCACTATACTGTGCATTAGCTCTCCAGGAGTTACTTATCTATTAGTTGCAAGTTTGTATTCTTAAACATCTCTCCTCTTCACCACCCCCAGCACCTGGTAACCACCATTCTATTCTCTGTTTTGTGAGTTTGGCTTTTTTAGCTTCCACATATAAGTAATATCATACAATATTTGTCTTTTTCTGTCTGACTTAACTCGGTATAATGTCCTTAAGTTCCAACAGTGTTGTTGCAAAGGACAAGATTATTTTCTTTCTCATGGCTGAATAATACTCCTGTGTGTGAATGGGTGTGTATGTGTGTGTGAGTATAATCTCATATCTTTTTTATTCATTCATCCCATTGACAGAGACTTAGGTTGTTTCTGTGTCATGACTATTGTGAATAATGCTACAGTAAACATGGAAGTGCATACGGGTACACCTTGGAGATATTTTGGGTTCAGTTCTAGACCACTACAATAAAGCTAACATTGCAATAAAGCAAGTCATACAGATTTTTTGGTTTCTCAGTGCATAAAAGTTACATTTACACTACAGCGTAGTCTGTGAAGGGTGTAATAGCATTGTCTAGAAAAACAATCTGTAAATCATATTTAAAAAATACTTTATTGCTGAAAAATGCTAACCATCATCTGATCCTTCAGCAAGTCATAGTCGTTTTGCTGGTGGGGGATTTTGCCTCCATGTTCATGTCTGCTGACTGATCAGGGTGGTGGCTGCTGAAGGTTGAGGTGGCCATGGCAATTTCTTAAAATAAGACAAAAATGAAATTTACCACGTCCACTGACTCTTCCTTTCACCAATGATTTCTCTGTAGCATACCATGCTGTTTGATAGCATTTTAACCACAGTAGAACTTCTTTCAAACTTGGAGTCAATGCTCTAAATTCCTGCTGCTGCTTTATCAACTAAGTTTATGTAATATTGTAAATCTTTTGTTGTCATTTCAACAGTCTTCACAGCATCTTCACCAAGAATAGATTTCATCTCAAGAAACCACTTTCTTTGCTCATCCATGAGGAGCAGCTCTTCATCTGTTAAAATTGGATCATGAGATTTCAGCGTTTCAGTCACATCATCAGGCTTCACTTCTAATTCTAGTTCTTTTGCTGTTTCCACTACATCTGCAGTTACTCCCTCCACTGAAGTCCCTCAAAATCATCCATATGGGTTGAAATCAACTTCTGCTATTGTTGATATTTTGATCTATTCCTATGAGTCTTGAATGTTCTTAATGGCATCTAGGATGGTGAATCCTTTCCAGAAGGTTTTCAATTTATTTTGCCCAGATCCTTCAGAGGAATCACTGTCTGTGGCAGCCACAGCTTTACAAAATGTATTTCTTAAGTAATAAATTTTGAAAGTCAAAATTGATCCTTGATCCTGGGCTGCGGAATGGATGTTGTGTTAGCAGGCGTGAAAACAATATGAATTTTATTGTACTTCTTCATCAGAACTCTTACTTGACCAGGTGCATTGTCAACGAGCAGTAATATTTTGAAAAATATCTTGTTTTCTGAGCAGTAGGTCTCAACAGTGGGCTTAAAATATTCAGTAACCCATGTTGTAAAGAGATGTGCTTTCATCCAGGCTTTATTGTTTCGTTACAGAGGACAGGCAGAGTAGATTTAGCATAATTCTTAAGGGCTCTAGGATTTTCAGAATAGCAAATGAGTATTGGCTTCAACTTAAAGTTACCTGCTGCATTAGTCTCTGAGAGTCAGTCTGTCCTTTGAAGCTTTGAAGCCAGGTATTGAATTCTCTCTAGCTATGAAAGTCCTAGATGGCATCTTGTTCCAATATAAAGCTGTTTCATGTACAGTGAAAATCTGTTGTTCAGCATAGCCACCTTCATTAATGATCTTACCTAGATCTTCTGGATAACTTGCTATAGCTTCTGCATCAGCACTTGCTAATTCATCTTGTACTGTTGTGTTTGGGAGATGCTTTATTTTCTTAAACCTTATGAACCAACCTCTAGTAGCTTCAACCTTTTCTTCTGCAGTTTCTTCACCTCTCTCAGCCTTCACAGAACAGAATAGAGTTAGGGCCTTGCTCTGGATTAGGCTTTGGCTTAAGGGAATGTTGTGGCTGGTTTGATCTTCTGTCCAGACCACTAAAACTTTCTCCATCTCTGCAATAAACTTGCTTCACTTCGTTATCGTCGGCGTGTTCACTGGAGTAGCACTTTTAATTTCCTTCAAGAACTTTTCCTTTGCATTCACTGGCTGGCACACGAGGCCTAGGTTTTGGCCTATGTTGGCTTTTGACATGCTTTGGTCACTAAGTTTAATCATTCCTAACTTTTGATTTAGAGTAAGAGACCTACAACTCCTTCTTTCACTTGAACACCTAGAGGTCATTGTAGGGTTATTAACTGGCCTAATTTCAGTATGGTTGTGTCTCAGGGAATAGGGAGGTCCAAGGAGAGGGAGAGAGATAAGGGGACAGCTGCTTGGTGGAGTAGTCCGAACACACACAACACTTATCAACGGAGTTTTCTGTCTTGGAAGGGCACAACTTGTGGTACCCCAGAACAATTAAAATAGTAACAGCAAGGATCACTGATCACAGATCACTATAACAAACATAATAATAAGGAAAAATTTTGAAATATTGAAAGAATTCCCAGAATGTGACACAGGGACATGAAGTGAACAAACGCTGTTGGAAAGATGGGTCAATAGACTCGTTTGATGCAGGGTTGCCACAAACCTTCAATCTGTAAAATGTGCAATATCTGTGAAGTCCAATAAAGTGAAGCACAATAAAATGAGGTATGACTCTATATCTCTTCAATTTCCTATTTTCATTTCCTTTGGATGTATACCCAGAAGTGGAATTGCTGGATCATATGGTAGTTCTATTTTTTAATTTTTTAGCAACTGCCATACTATTTTCCGTAGTGGCTGAACCAATTAACATTCCCACCAAAAGTGCACAGCCAGGTCCTTTTTTCCACATCCTCACCAGTACTTCTGTCTTTTCTTCTTGATGATAGCCATTCTAATAGGTAATGTGCATTTCCCTGATGATTAGTGATAATCAGGACCTTCTCATGTACCTAGCCATTTGGATTTCTTTGGAAAATGTCTATCCAGTTCCTCTGCTCATTTTTTAATTGGGTTTTTTCTTTTGTTATTGAGTTGTATGTGTTCTTTCTTTATTTCGGATATTAACCCCTTAGCCAACATATGACTTGCAAATATTTTCTCCCTTTCTGTAGGTTGCCTTTTCACTTTATTGGTTGTTTCTTTTGCTGTGCCCAAACTTTTCAGTTTGATATAGTCCTATGTGTTGATTTTTGCTTTTGCTCTCTGTGCTTTTGGTGTCATATCCACAAAATCACTGTCAAGACCAATGTTGAGGAGCTTCTTCCTACACTGTGTTTCAGGTTCATCTTGTATTTTCCTTGCCCCAATCCCTAGTTCATTTTTATGGAGAATGGTACTTGGAAAGCGATATCTGGGGATGGGTGTGTTCATTATTACTGCACTGTCACTGCTTCTAGGTCCTGTCAGCTGTCAGATCAAGCAAATATAAATGTGTATACTAGTGAGCACACACATACAGACACATATATCTGCCTGTACCTATCTATCTATCTATCTATACCTTTCTCCATATATCTATCATCTATCACTCTATTAATCTGTCATGATCTATTATCTATCTATACTAAAATAAACATGCATTCATATGGATGCTCTACTCTGACCCAACACTCTAGGGTTCATTCTAGCCCCACTTTCTCTTCTTTCTTATTTGTGACTTCCTTCTCTGACAGTGAAAAATCTGGCTCCCATTATCTGTAATTTATCTATTTATCCATTCAACCTTGGATAGAGATAAAGTAATTTCAGAATTTGTAACCCATACCCCTATGGTGGAAAAATTATAAACTAGGGTAGGGGTTGGTAAACTCTTTCTGTAAAGAACTAGATATACATTTTACGTTTTGAAATGCAAATCATTCTTAGCTTGCTGGCCATATAAAAACAGGTGGCAGCCAGATTTTGCTCACCAGTTGGTTTGCTAACCCTTGAAATAAAGCTACAGTATTTATGTATAATTCTGTTTTATCCATTAAAAATACCATTTTCCATAGTTACTTAGGCCAGCTTTTTATCCCCCCCTTTCAACGAAATTATATCATACATTTCTGTTAATGTATTTTTAAGAAACCCAATTAGATTCTGCTAACTTTGTACATCAAGCAAAAGCAACATTATACAAATGACCTTTTGTATGTTTTGTATTATTTCATAACTCCTTTAATACGTGAGATGTGTAATTCACTAAATCAAAAAAAAGGTAAAAAAAAGTATTTTTCTGTATGATGGAGGATGAATTGACAATTAGCTAAATGGAAATGGTTATCTCAGTCAGAGATTCGCTGAAGGAATTGGTAAAAAGGCTAGTAGCCACTCTATTCTTAAATAACCTGTTTTCCTTCATACCAAGCCCTGAGGAAAACTAGATTAAGAGCTGTGATTTGAAGAGCTCTGAATTGTGGAACCTTCATCCTAAATCTTAATTCTAAAGTTAACTTTAGAGGTATTTGGTCAGATAAGAAACTATTTGGTAGAAAATCCACTTTACAGTGATGTAAACATTTAAGAGAAACTTTTATTAAAATATTTGTTTCTCACTGCTAAGGGGGAAATGAAAAGATTGCCATTCAGTAGGAATGCCATTACAGTGGTGTAAATGATCATTTCCACAAAAGAATTTTCATACCTCATTTAATCTTCCTATCTGGATCAGAAAAGTAGCAGAAGTCATTTTGCAATTTAGAAATTGTCATTTTTTGTTTTTTATTTTTAATTGAGATATAACATTGTGTAAGTTTAAGGTGTACAGTGCATTGTTTACCAGAGGCTGGGGGTTGGGGGAATTGGGGGGATGTTTAGTGATACAAACTTATAACTAGCAGAGAAAATGTCACTTTACATGGGCATAGGCAGAATTCTGAGGTTTTCTTGTAGATTTTCCACGCCTCATGTATACTCCATGTGTAATCCCTAGGAAAGTGACTATAGTAGATTTTAAGGTTCATTCTGAGTGCTGTGTATAGAGTAGACGCTAAAGATCCATGTAGAGAAATAAAGAGGAATTTCTGGAATCTCTTACCAAGATTAAGTCATGTTATATGGCATAGTTGACCATCAGATAGATTTTATGGGGAGGCCTGGCCTGATCTCATGAGTCCTTTAAAAGCAGAGAGTTTTCTACAGCTAATTGCAGAAAAAGTCAGTTTCGAAACAGAAGAAGGATCTGATGCACCATTGGTGCTCTGATTACGAAGTAGCCACCTAGCCAGGAAATGGGGATCTCAGTTCTATGACCACAAGGAACTGAATTCTGATAAGAACAAAAATGAGCTTGAAAGTGATTTTTCCCTGGAGCCTCCACACAAGAACATAGCCCAGCTGACACACTGATTTCAGCCTTGTGATACTCAGAGCAGACCATCCTACTATTTTATGATGTAGTTCTGACCTACAGACCTCCGACTCATAAAGGGGTGTTATTTTTAGTCCTTATGTTTGTGTAATTTGTTATGCAGAAATATAAAACTAATACATACATAGTATAAAAATAGATACCCAAGGTAATTTTAGTGCATAAGGTTATTTTCTAACTATGCTTGAAATTTTAAAACATTATACAAATTAGAAATGTGTTGTTTTCTCTTTTAGAAAATCAACAAAACTGAAAATCTGAATGTGGATTGATTTATCCAAGAATGTACAATTAATCATAATAGGTGAGAAAAGATAATTTGAATGGAATAATCTTAAAGTGCTCCCTAACCAATGTCACATATGACTTGGTTACATATCATGCTGTAACATATCACATTCATGAGGATATATTTGTCATTATATATTCTTTCCCCCCTACTTTTTATAATGTAATCAGATTGCTAAAATTTGGAGAATATGATTTATAATAATTTATACTCTCCAAAATTAGCTTTGGAAGTGATATATTGACAAGTTTCATTTAAGTTCTTTTTCTATAAAGTCATTGACTTTCAATAATTAAAATCATTTATGCTGTAGCTGGAAGCCAAAGCAATATAAAGTGCTTTGAAATAAAAATAAATATTTGAGTACCTACTTCATATTGAAAATAATCTGGAATGATTGTTCTTTGTCACATATTAAATTTGGAATCATAAGAAGTAACAGCTTAAACTTATTTTTAAAAGTTTGCTTTTATGTCGTAACTCGAGTCTCTGTTTCTCTTAAATATTAGTTACTCTCCAACCAGAAAACGAGGGGATTTTAGGAATAAATATAATGACGATATAAATGTTATGCCATATGATGGTAACATTATAATCCCATCCTATTTTGTTGAGTATTTATCTAATTACCAAGTACTTTCATGTTATCTTATTTATATAATTTTGAATGCTTACTACAACCTTCTGAGATATCATGGTGGTTCTTCTTTCCAAAGGTAACTACAACAGTATTTCCTATTCCTTATGTTCTGCTAAAATATGATTTTGCTACTCCTCCCTCAAGAGGTATGGTGTGTTTTCTCTCCCCTTCAATCTGGGCTTGCCCTGTGACAGCTTTGACCAGTAGAATGTGATGTTCTAGGTAACTGACAGCTTCTGCTTCTGTGCTCAGGGCAAAGTCAGCCATTATATCACACCACCTATCCTTGAGACCACCATGCTTAAAAGAAGACCAACTGGACATGCAAAGGGACTTTGGAAATAAGAGAGATGAATGACTAGTCTCCGGTTATATTAGCCATTTCATCAGAGACATGGAACAAGAGTGAAAAAGCCATTTTAAACATTCCAGCACTCACAGAAGCCAGGTGGAGCAGTATCATGGAAATGAGCCATTTTCTCCAATCCCTGCTTTAGTTGCATAGTTGTGAGCAAATAACTTATTGTTGTGTTTTGAGCCACTAAATTTTTGCACATAGGAGCATCAGTGCCTATAAACTCTGCCTTTTTCCTTCTTTCTCTGGGTGAACTCCCTATGCTCTTATTTAAGCAAACTTTCTACCTGTGACTATAAGCTATTTCCACTTACCAAATAAAGGATATGTCTCCATTCTTTTCTCCTTTTCTCCATCATCATCAATTTTTCTTCTCTACTAGATAATTGCTATTAGCATATAAATATGCTTCTATTTCTCCCGTTATCTTAAAAAATATTTTTAAAAATCTCTTGATTCTATATTTCCCTCCAGCTGCTGCTTCTCTTTCTAGTCCTTTTTGTAGAGTTATAATTTAAAAGAGTTATCTGGATGTGAAATACTGTTCATATCCTACCACTCTCTTGAATCCAATCCAGTCAGGCTTTCATCATTTTTTGCCTCTAAAAGTTCTCTTGAAAAGATAATCAGTGATTTTCAGGTTGTTAAATCTAACAAAAAATTTTTAATCCTCATCTTACATGATTTTTTGTTGTTAGTGCAGTCCAGTCAGTTTCAACTCCTAGCGACCCTCTGTACAGCAGAACAGAATCCTACCCGGTCTTTTTGTGCCATTCTCTCACCTTCAGACGCTGTATCAGACAATGTTCCACTGCTATTCATAGGGTTTTCATGGCCAATTTTTTTGGAAGTGGGTGGCCAGGTCCTTCTTTCTAGACTGTCATAGTCTGGAACCTCCACTGAAACCTAGCCACCATGGGTGACTCTGCTGGTATTTGAAATACCAGTAACATAGCTTTCAGTATCACAGCAATACAGAGCCATCACAGTATGACAACAAACAGATGGGTGATGTGGTTTCCTGACTGGGAAACAAACCTGGGTTGCGGTGGTGATAGCTCCGAATCTTAACCACTAGACCGCCAGGCCTGACTCTTAGTTGACTTACCAACAGTATTTATACACTCGATTACTCCTTCTTTCTTAGTTTTCAGGATACTACACGCTTCTGGTGTTCCTCTCCTTAGCATCCTTATCTTCTTCTTTCTTTCATCCCTAACTTTTAAAGTTGACATCCTCAGGGATGTGGCTTTGGACTCACTATTTTACATCTACACCTGTTTCCTTGGAGATATTGACTCACACAATTATATCACTAGACCAGAGCTCTTCTTTGAATCCAAACCTTGATTATTCATCTTCCTACTTGCTATATTCTTCAATATTCAGTAGGCATCTAAAACTTAGCACATCCAAGCACAAACACCTTTCTCTTCAAACCTACTACTCTTATAATTTTTCCAGTCTCAGTTAAAAGCAATTCCATTCCTCTCTTTTTGCAAAGATTTTTTCATCACCCTTTACATCTCTCTTTCTTTTCTTTTATACTCAGTCAATCAGGAAAGCCTATTAGCTTTACTTCTCATCACCTTCACACTGGTCCAGGCCGCTCTTCTCTAGACTGAGTTACGTCAATTTTCTCCTAACTAGTCTCCTTGTTTCTCTACATGGATCCTTAATGTCTACTCGAAACACAGCACTCAAAATGAATGTCACTTCATATTCCTTTCTGTTCAAAACTCTCCAACATTTCCCCCTTCTCACTCAGAAATACCACCAGCAAACTGCTCGTAATGGCTTCCAAGACCCTACAGATTCCGTCCCCATGTTACTTCTCTGACAAATCCTACAACTTCTCACTGGTTTACTCTGCTCTAGCCATACTGGCTCCCTGATAGTCCTCAATAAACCATATACTCTCATCTTAGAGCCCTTGAACTTATTTTTTCTTTGTCCTAGAATGATTTTCCTCCAGTTTTCCATGGGGAAAAAGTGTAAGGGTAAATTTACATTTTTCAGGTTTTTGTTTAAGTGTCATCTCAGTGAGTCCCTCGTTGATCTCCCTATTTAAAATTAACTCACCCTTACCCTATATTTCCCTATTCCCTTTCTGCCTCATTTAGTTTTCTATTCAACACACGTCATCATCTAAATATATATGTATGTGTGTATGCATGTCTGTGTGTGTGTGTACATATATAGCTTATTTATGTTATAATCATTACACCTCCCAAGTTAAAACTCAGCTCCATAAAGGTAGGAATTTTTTTGGTTTGTTTGATTACTGTTGAATTCCTAAAATCAAAAACCATCCGTGATACAAAGAGATGCTCAATAAATGTATGAGGAGCTAATGAATGAATGTGATAAAGCTGTCAGCATAGGGAAACTTCAGTAACTTTATAAAAAACATAGAGATGAAAATGGAGATGAAGCCACATAGGATTCTAAAGATTAAAATCTTATAATAAGCTTTTTATTGTTTTGAAAAAAATATAATACGAATGTGTTCTTGATGATCCAAGCATGGGTTGAAATTTGTTGACTAAAGCTTTACTTGGGAAGCTGAGTTTCCTCACAGTTAAATCAAAGTTAATTCTTTTCTAGCAATTTTTTCCTGACATTTACTTTGGAAAATGTTCATGATTCATCATAGGCGTGATTGGTTTTGTGTGTTTTTAAACACACATTAATAGACAACATGAAATCAGTATCTTTTTTGTAAGAATAAATGTCCCAAAAATGTCCAAATCAGGCTGTCATTTTTTAAGATAATTTTTAAAAATCTTATAATACCTCAAAAAAATTCACAGGGTTTTCATGGTGACTTTCCCTTGACTTTTATAAAAGGCTTTTAATAAGAATTTAAACTTAGGTAATGATCAAAGAAGAAGAAATTCGCCCTTAATTAGCAACAGAGACCATTTACCAGCAAAATAATTTTTAGAGCACATCATCAACAATTCTCACTACTCTACACATATTAAGCATGTGTTATAATGTGTTAAATTATAGACTGATGTCTAAATTATAAACAGTAACAACAGCAATAATATCATTACCATTATTAGACTGTTTTTGAAGAATTGTATTCATCAGTGATTTACACCTGTAGGTACTTGGTATTACACACATATTTTCTCTGACATCATCAATCTTCTTGATGTGAATTACCATTCCCATTTTATAGATTAAAAAGGGGATGCCAGATTTTATGTAACTTGTCCAATATTACCCATCTTGTTAGTTACAGAGTTAGGTCTGGTTCTAAATCCATTGTTTTGGGTACATCTTTTCCACAATTTGATCATATTTTCCAAATTTCTACTAATTTCTACTTTCTTTCTCTTTATCGTTCTATCTTGCTGAATTGGGTCAATGTCTACAAGCCTCCTGACTCTCTTTTTTGAACAAGATGCAAAATAAATAAATGAGTAAAGTAGCAAAAAAATACATTCATGAATTAATATCAGTATGAGGTAGCCATTTAACACATAAAGAATCTAATATGAGAGAGAAGTCTTTTGAACTGACTCAAAGTGATTACAAAATTTTGTAAGCTTTTATTTGCAAAATTTTGTAGACTTTTAAAGAGATATGATTTCATACTCAGAGCTCTTTCTGTTTGTTCATATTTTTACAATCTTTACTCCGTCATTCCACTGTATGTTCACATAGATTTATTTTTTAATTTTACAAATTACGTTTCTCAGTCCTTGAATTTTTATGTGTACTTTTTTTGCTATCTCTATTCTCTCTAAGATTCTCATCTATTTATTTATTGTGATAATATTTTATTTTACTTAATTTACTCTACTTGTCATTGCTACTTTAAAATATTGTCTAGCTAGTAATCATATTTGTCTAATTTTTCTCCTTCTTCATAGCATCTAAAATACATTATCTCTCTCTTGGATTACTATGATAGCTTCCTAATTATTATTCTTGATTCCATTTCACTCATATACAATTCGTTCTCCACAGAACAGCCCAGGTTTTTAAAAACTAAACAATAACACTCTCTTACTTAAAACCCTTCAATGGCATTCCATTGCATTTAACACAATTAAACCTCATTATTCAGCCTACAAGGCCCTCCCTGTTCTATCACAAGCCTAGCTCTTTGTCCACATCTACACTCTGTTCCTTTTATTTAGAGTGCCAAACCCAGCAGCCTCATCAACTCTGGCTATCTTTCTCTTTATAGAACCAAGGCATGTGCTAGGTTGGGGGTTATTACACTACTTGAAAGCTTCTGCCAGAAACCCTCTCCAACCATTATCATTCTATGATTCATTCCTTCTTGACCTTGAGTTATTAATGTAAATGTCATGTTCTCCAAAGGACTTGTTACAGCCTAACATTTATTCATTTATCTATTTGTCTATTTGTCCATGGCTTTCATCTCTAGAATACAAACTCCAAGAGAACAATGGAGTTTCCCTTGTTCTTGCTGCTGTATCTGTAAAGGATGTAAGAGTACTTGACACATTGTAGATACTCAGCTAACAATTCCTGAATAAGACAATAAATAAGGGGGTGCCTCCATTAGTATAGAAAACCCTGGACACCTTTTTATAGAAAGAGACACTTCTAGAATTTCAAGTTAAAAAATTTGCCCAAAAGTCCTCGTGGATAATTTATGAGCTGAAAAAAATTTCCCTGACAAGAATAGCACAGTCTGTGGGAGGTCACATTATGTTGGAAAAAAGAGGTTGGCCTGGTGACCCCAGTTGCAACCTAAGAACCTAAATGTTCTTAAAAGGTAGCGTTGTTTCTCAGTAAAGCTTGTGTTTAAGGCTAGAAGCCTGTCTCTAGTTAGTGTTCTAGTAATCTTCCTTTGAAAAAGATTTCTGGGTATGAGATGAGAAAACAAAAATAGATGTAATCCTTAGGCTGAAGGGTGGAGTAATCTGTTGTCTAATTTGAGACCTCAACCAGCCAGGAAATACTTGCTACACTGGACAAGCATCTACTGCACTGTATGTGATCAATGACCATTGGCAACTCCTTGTGACAGTGACCAAATGACACTGAGATTGACTTTGTGGTTATCATTCTGCCTGGTCTGTGAAAACATCACTGAATATTTTGGATTAGATAAGCCATGCTTGGGGTTCTTAAATGATTCCAGGCAAGAGTAGTCTCAAGAGAAAAATAATAGATTTTCTGCTAATAAAGTCAGAAGGAGGTCAATGTGTTTAAGTGGAATAATAAGGCTCTATTTGTGTGTTAAACTAAGTTAGATTTTTCCAGTTACACATAAGATGGAATAATATGAAGCTATTACAAAGTTTATAAAAAGTATTTCATAAAATAGGAAAATATTTAAATATAATACAAAGCAAAATATACCCGGTTTCAAAGTCATAAAAACACTCTGATCACACACACAAACACACACATACGCTGTCCAAAATCATTAAGAGTGTACCTCTTTGGTTGATGGTATGAGATTGCAATTTTCTTTTTTATATTTTCCTACATTTTCCCAATGCATGCAGTGTAAATGTGTTACTCAATCAGAACAGTTTCTAAATGAAAAAATATATATTTTGTGAAACTCTAATATTTTTGCATTTTATAACAGCCCAAACTTCCAAATATACAAAATCAGTTTTCCTGAGAATTCAAATAGATAAACACATATCACATTTAAAAAAATAATTGTTTTTAGTGATTTCTTAAATTTTACTTGCACAGTAATAACTATTTTTAGTTAAATTCATCTGAGTACTTCAGTTATTTAAAATTTACCTAATTATATATTTTTATTTCATTCCATAAACATATGAAATTTGGAGAAAGAACATTCTTCAAGTGTGTTTTCACGTGTTTGCTATTCAGTCAGTCTCAGAAGGACAGCCTTCCATAGGCCAGGAGGCATAATATGCCTTCAGCCTTCTGAATTATTGACATGGCAGATGCATGCATAGTAGATTATACACTGGTTTTGTTTTTCATTTTTAACACAGATTTATCAGATTCTTTTTTAATACACTCATAACTTGGAGAGTATTTCGCAACTTAACTAATATTTATTTGCACCCAATTTTTCTCAATGCTATCATCCCGTGTTTTTGAAATTAAAAAGAGTTGTATTTATCTTTGTCCCTGTTTAAACTCTTTTAGTTTTGATTTAAACCCAAGACTAAATCCTGGTTTAAGATTCATCAAATCACTACCCATAAAGCTTTAATATTAGAACATTTACCATTATAGGCATTAATAATGATAGTAATTATGTTTTATTTTTATGTTCTCATACTTTATTGTACGCACAACAATTAACAATTGTATTCTCAGATAGAAGACAATAAAAGTTATAGTTGAACTTATGAGAAAGTAAGACATAGTTTGTAGCTAACATTGCAAAAGTTTGTTTGTGAGCCAGCCCTAATGGCCTGGCACTTAAAGTTCAGCATGCTCCGCTTCAGCAGCCTGGGTTTGGTTTCCAGGCATGGAGCCACACCACTCGTCTGTCAGTAGCCATGCTGTGGCAGTGGCTCACAGAGAAGAACCAGAAGAACATACAACTAAACACAACTAAGTACTGGGACTTTGTGGGGGAAGGGAGAAAGGAAGAAAAAAGAAGGAAGATTGGCAACAGATGGTAGCTTAGGGCAAATCTTCCCTTGCAAAAAAAAAAATTAAAAAAGTTGGTTTGCTTAGATGTTTATAATGATGGAACAAGTATAAAAGGACAATTTTTTTCTTTTGAATATAGAAAGCATATATATTGATCAAATGAAATAATATGTATAATATGAAGAGACACATAGTAAGTTTATTGCAGCAATGAGTTGTAACATTATGTTCTTAAAACAGTTTATATACAGAAACAATTATTAACTCAGTGTTAACTATGAGACTACACCAGTGGTTTGTTGAGCATAAGATACCATCCCCAAACATAGCAACCCACAATAACAATCATCTATTATTATCCTCTTGCCTTCTGGTAAGTCATGATTCATCTAATCCAGGTTTAGCTCAGTTGACTTTGATATCAATAGTCCATGCATTTGAGGGTGAGATGAAGTCTCAATTCTTGGCTGGGCTTTTGGGCAGCTCTATTTGATATGTCTCTCCAGCTCCTCCTGAGACATGTGGGCTAACTCAGGTATCACCTTCACTTGCCCAATTTTGCAAGCACTTGTTAAGACAGTTTGTGTTATATATACTAACATCCCATTGACCAAAACAAGACACATGGTGCTGCCAAAAGGCAAAGAATTATGCCCTATCTCCACAGGAATGTACTACAAAGTTACACGACAAGAAGAAGGGATATAGGCTGAGAGAAAAGTTTGGACCATTAATACAATCTACCAGAGAGGGGAAAAAGTAAGAATGCACTTTGTACATTGTGAAATGAAGAGAAAAACACCAATTAAAATATTGTACAATTTAAAAAGAAATTATGACCTGTAATTATACATACAGTTCAAAGAGAAATATTAAAGTGAGCATACCAAAAGGAAAACCAGAGACATTGTGCTCTAACTGGACACAGATAAATATTGTCTAGCTTGAAAACAGATGAATGTTGCAAGACAGGAGAAAGGGCATAGTAAATGGAAAGCATCACTTCTTAGTGAAAAAGTGTGAATTAGAATTGGGGCGTAGGAGTAAGTAAGGATAAAGATGTCATATATACTAAATTATATAAACAAGGCAGAGAATCTATAACTATGGTAAGTAAACTTCTTATAGGTTTGTTTAGCAAGGCCAAAGAAACAAGAGTTGGAAGGCTACCTGGAAATTGTTGTGGTGAAATCAGATATTAGGTGGAATTGAAGATAGAGAGGAGGAAAAGTTACATAAGAAATTTAAAAAAATCAATGGGATTTATGGCTATCAAAATGCAGTAATTCATTCCAAGACAATTTAAATACCACAAAAGTGCACAATGCTACTTATAAAATTTAAACAGTTCACAGTCTCTGCCCTTGGGGGTGGGGGGTTCATACGAGACTTGGGACAAAAGACATAAAAAGAAGTTATCCTGTCCCCGTTAAAAGTGATATTTGCTAGGATAATAATATCTTATATTCCTGGAGATTATTGAATCCTCTGAAAAAATCATTTTTTAAAAAATTTATTCCTTGTGCAACACTATGGGGTGATAAAATTTATTTCCGTATTACACATTTTAAAAACCTATTTGGGTAAATTCAGTGAGTGTGTTAGTCAACATTCAGCAAGTATTTATTGAGCACCTATTGAGGCACTATACCAGCTTAATTTATAGATTCGTGAAGACTATCATTTGACAGGGAAGAGTGGCATTAACCAGGTAATATCAGGCAAATAATCAAGCAGTACTCAGCAGTCTGAGTATTGTGAAAGGAATTCTGGGATGTTGCTTAGAGCACCAGGAATGTAATGTGATTTTTTTGCCTTGTGTCCTGTGCAACTCACAGGCAGAGCACTACAGAGTGTATCTCAAACATTTTTAAAAAGTTATTTTAAAATATTTTTTAAATTTTAAAAATATTACAAAATGGTAGAGCAGTAGGAAACAGCATGACAAGAGCTTTTTGAGAACATAGATTCCAGTTTTGTTTGAAATGTTTATTTGAATTCT
Source organism: Equus asinus (assembly GCF_041296235.1). Taxonomy (NCBI): domain Eukaryota; kingdom Metazoa; phylum Chordata; class Mammalia; order Perissodactyla; family Equidae; genus Equus; species Equus asinus. The sequence continues at coordinate 110,767,685 of NC_091792.1, read as the reverse complement.
TCACGTGCTCCAATGTTTTTAAAAATATAAACATTGTAATTGTAATTTATAATGGGAAGAAATTTTAATATTGTCTAATTAGTGAGCATACTATTGCATTATGTTTATCATTTTAAGGGAAAGAATGGAAAAGTTGAAGAGAACTAACTCAGAATTGGTTTTACTTTTTCATAAATTTGTTTTCTGACAGTGAAGTAATAATTCAGAATGGCAAACACACATAAATACATAAGAATACCAATAAGAGCAGTTTTTTTAAAATTTAAGAGTTATGAGAGGCAAATAATTTTATTATCTAGAATGACGGTAAAAAGTAAGGTTGATTCAATGTTTTAGAATAAATAGCGATGAACATTTTGATGAGCATATTTTCTTGTTGAGAGTTTGTCATTCATATCATATTGCTCATCTGAACCATTTGTGCATCTATAAACCATCTTAAGAACCAATCAAAACACATTTTCCAAGAAAAATTATTGCTAAATATACCATAAATATTATAAAAGTCAAACATCATCCTGCTAAGTTTTATACAACTATTATTTCTATTGCAGCAAAAATGTTAGGAGAAAATGGAACCAAACCAACCAAACAAAAGCCCAAATATGTAACAAGTTTGCCTTTCCTTTTGATGATGAGAACATATTTATTTATAAAATCAGTAAATGCCCAAGGATGATTTTGGCATTTTGCTAAGCACCGGGAACTTACCAGGAACAAAATAGCTACTTCCTCTGCTGTCCTGAAGCTACATTACAATCAAGGAAACAGATATTAAATAAATACTCCTACAAATAATGTATAATTAAAATTCCTCTGATAGGAGCCTTGATCCTGAATGGGCCATGAAAATTTCACTGGGAAAGTGACATTTCACTGAGGATGAAAGAACAAGTAAGATTAACTCAGGTGAGTTATTTTTGAAGGAAGAGGAGGGAACAAGCAAGTAGCATAAGGATAGCATTTAAAGGGATGATGTCTTCTTCTAAAGAAGTATACATTCTGAGCTACACTTCAACATTAGGATTAGGAATGAATCAATTTTCCTTATTGAAGTTTTCTACTATTGATTGTAATGTGTGTCTTATCTCTGTGAAGACAAGTCACAGGTGAACGCTGTTACGGAAAAATGTCTAGCAGCATTTCCAGTTAAATCAGTATCTGTGAAGTAGAGCAAACTTTCAAGGTCACTTTGCCTTCATTACAAATTTCTATCAAATAAAAAATACTGAATTCTGTCTTGGTGCAAGATTTAGAATCTTTCTATTCACTACACCAAGAAAATAAATGGGAAAAACACTTGATGTAAGATGTTCTTAGTGTACAAGCCAATGGCTGCTGAAGCATTTAGGGTTTACAGTGACCCTAATGTGACATATTATGCCATTGAATTATTTAAGACACCTCTTCATAAAGAATAGGCCAGTAATGACATGGTGTGATTTAAAAGTATAATGAAAACCAGTCCTAAAATGTGTTCCCTGTTCAGCTATTCTTTCTAAAATTTCCCAAATGGAACACACTTTACCTCATGTATTGAAAAAAATTATTAAGATAAAAATATACGTATAGTTCTGAACTGAAGTGGGAAGAATAAGGGGAAAAAAGACTGGTTTAAATATCTACTTGGCTTTATAATAAAGCTAGTTTGGAAACGCAAAAAGTAGTATGATGCCTAGAAAAATCACAGAGCTGTAATCTGAATGACAGGCAGATGTGTAATTGCAGAAGCTTCAGCATGACAACAGTGGTCCCTTGTGTTTGTCCCTCAGCTGGACACAGCTATTTTGCTTGCTGGACAGAACAGGCACTGGGATGTTCCTATTGCATATGAACTACACTTTCTACTAGAGAAATAGATGTGGATAAGTCAGAGGCATCAACAGAAAGGACCATGTTAACATGTTAACTTAGGATCCTTTCTTCTAACATTCACCCTCCACCCCTACCCATGTAGCATATTAAAGAAAAGCAAAGAAAACAACTGAGGCTCACATCCTAATGAAATTGTGAAGAATCAACAACAAGGATGAAATAAAATATAAACATATTTCAAAAGTGAAAAATTAACATGATGGGATTTTTGTTTAAACAGATCTGGGGCTTGGATCTGTTGGAAGAAGATAGATGATCCTTGACCAATAATGGAGTGGATGTGACCTGGCAGAATTGGCAGTGCCCCAAATCAGCGTTTTACTTGCATTCACAAATTTATAAAGAGGAGAAAGAGCTTCCTAGGGAAAAATCTTTGAGATTGTGACCCATAAGCCTCTTTAATGATCAAAGATATGAACTATATTACATAGGCTAGGGAAGGCTGCTTCACAGAAAAGAACCATGAGATTCATCATTAACATCTTTTCTTCATCATTAACATCTTAGTAATCAGAGAAGAATGATGGATTTAGCACATCACATGACAGATATAGAACCAATACTGACATCATCTCTGGAATGCCATGCATTTAAAAAATATTTTATTAACTTCTTTGTTTAGAATAGTTTTAGATTTACAAAAAAATTGCAAAGACATTATGGAATTCCCGTGTAGTCTGAACACAGTTTCTCCTACTGTTAACATTTTACTATAGCACATTTGTCACACTAATGAACTAATCTTGACACATTATCATTAGCTAAAATCCATACTTGATTTAGAGTTCCTTCATTTTTACCTAATGTCCTTTTATTGGTCCTGGATTTTATCCAGGATGCCATATTATATTTAGTCATCATGTCTCCTTATGATCCTCTAGGTTGTATCAGTTTCTGGATTTCCTTGTTCTTGATTACTGAGGAATACTGGTAAGATATTTGTTAGAATCTTCTTTAATTATGATTTTCTGAGATTTTTCCTCATATTTATCCTGGAGTTATGCATTTTTAGAAGGAATACCAGAGAAGTAAAATGTCATTCTCATCACATAGTATAAAGGGTATATGGTATTAACATGACTTGTCACTGTTGATATTAACCTTGATCATCTGGCTGAGGTAGTAATTGTCAGATGTCTGTATGGTAATATTTCTTCCCCTCCTCTCTCTCTCCCTTTATTAGAAAGTAACCATGTATATTCCAGAATTAAGGGATGGAGAGTAATGCTGCATCTCATTGAGGAGTATCCACATCAATAGATTGGAATCTTCCATGATGGAGATTTGTCCTTTCTCCCTGATTTATTTATTTAATCATTGATTTAAATAAGTATGGATTCATGCATATTTATTTTATATTTTGAATTATCATCCAATACTGTATTATTTCTTTTGTTTTTCAAATTGTCTCAAATTAGGTTATTGGCAAATCTTTCAGATGAATCCTGTGTCCATTTGCCACATCCACATTATTTCATTTTCAAGTACTACTTTACAGTTGTAGAATCAGCAATTTTTCCAAAGGGCCCTGCTACCATTTGTTGGAGAATGATATTAGAAACCAAGACTGGGGCAATGGGTGTGTTTGTTGCTGCTGAAGGCCTAGAAATAATTTTTTCTAGGCCTTCTCAGAAGAGACAGCTAGGCAATACTAGTGATTATGATAACCTATATGTACATACATATCTGTATTCTGTCATCTTTCTCTCTATCTTAAGCTAAGCCTGAGTTCACATTAGTATCTTCAACTCCACTCCAGTACAACATAGTTCATTCAAGCATTACTCCTTTGTGAATATGTCACTTCCCATTCCTATTGTGAGAAACTTGATTCCTACCATTGATCCTTCATTTACTTATAGGCTTACCTCAGAGCTATCATGGATTCAGTTCCAGACCACTGCAATATTGCTTATATCACAATAAAGTGACTCACATGAGTTTTTCGGTTTCTCAGTGCATGTAAAAGTTATGTTTCCATTATTCTGTAGTCTATTAAGTGTGCAATAGTATTGTCTAAAAACAGGATATACTTTAATTAAAAAATAATTGCTAAAAAATGCTCCACGTCATCTGAGCCTTCAGCAAGTCTTTCTGCTGGTGGAGGATCTTGCCTTGATGTCGTCGGCTGCTGACTGATCAGGGTGGTGGCTACTGAAGGATTGAGTGGTTGTGGAAATTTCTTAAAATAAGATAATGATTCTGCCGCATCCATTGACTCTTCCTTTCACAAGTGATTTCTCTGTAGCATGCAAGGCTGTTTGATAGCATTTTACCCACAGTAGAACTTCTTTCAAAATTGGAGGTATTCCTCTCAAATCATGCTACTGGTTTATCAAGTAAGTTTATGTAATGTTGTAAATCCTTTGCTGTCATTTCATCAATCTTCACAGCATCTTCACTAGAAGTAGATTTCATTGCAAAAACCACTTTCTTTTCTCATCCACAAGAATCAATTCCTCATCTGCTGAAGTTTGATTATAAGATTGCAGCAATTCAGTCACATCTTCAGGCTCCACTTCTAATTCAAATTCTCTTGCTGTTTCTACCACATCTGCAGTTACTTCCCCCACCGAAGTCTTGAAACCCTCAAAGTCACTCATGAGGGTTGGAATGGACTTCTTCCAAATTCCTCTTAATGGTAATATTTTGACCTCTTCCTATGAATCAAGAATGTTCTTAATGGCATCTAGAATACTTTCCAGAATGTTTTCAATTTGCTTTGCCCAGATCCATCAGAGGAACCCCTATCTATGGCAGCTATACCCTTACAAAATGCACTTCATAAATAATAAGACTTTAAAACCAAACTTGCTCATTGTGTGTGGCAAGTCCACACAATGGATGTTGCGTTAGCAGGCATGAAAAAACCATTAACCTCATTGTACATCTCCCTCAGAACTCTTGGGTGACCACATGCATTGTCAATGAGCAGTAACGTTTTCAAAGAAATCTTTTTTTCTGAGCAGTAGGTCTCAACACTGGGCTTAAAATATTCAGCAAACCAAGTTATAAATAGATGTGCTGTCATTCGGGTTTTGTTGTTCTGTTTATAGAGCACAGGCAGAGTAGATATAGCATAATTCTTGAGGACCCTAGGATTTTCAGAGTGGTAAATGAGCAATAACTTCAAATTAAAGTCACCAACTGCATTAGCCCCTAACAAGAGAGTCAGCCTGTCCTTTGACGGAGAGGAATACCTGTCCTTCAAAGCCAGGCATTGACTTCTCTCTAGCTATGAAAGTCCTAGATGGTATTGTCTTCCAATATAAGGCTGTTTCGTCTACATTTAAAATGCATTATTTAGTGTAACTGCCTTCATGAATGATCTCAGCTAGATCTGAGTAACTTGCTGCAGCTTCTACACCAGCACTTGCTGCTTCACCTTGCACTTTTATGATATGGAGACAGCTTCTTTTTTTAAATCTCATGAACCAAATTCTGCTAGCTTCAGACTTTTCTTCTGCAGCTTCTTCACCTCTCTCAGTCTTCATGGACTTGAAGAGAGTTAGGGCCTTGCTCTGGATTAGGCTTTGGCTTAAGGGAATGCTGTGGCTGGTTTGATCTTCTGTCTAGACCACTAAAACTTTCTCCATATCAACAATTAGGCTGTTTCACTTTCTTGCCATTCAGACATTCACTGGAGTAGTATTTTTAATTTCCTTCATAAACTTTTGCTTTATATCCACAGCTTGACTAACTGTTTGGTGCAAGAGGCCTAGCTTTTGGCCTATCACAGCTTTCACATGTCTTCCTCCCTAAGCTTAATTATGTCTAGTTTTGATTTACAGAGACGTGTGACTTTTCCTTTCACTTGAACACTTAGTGGCCATTGTAGGGTTAACAATTGGCCTAATTTCCATATTGTTGTGTCTCATGGCATAGGGAGGCCCAAGGAGAGGGGGAGACATTGGGGAACAGCCAGTCACTGGGGCAGTCAGAATACATACGACATGTATCCATTAAATTCACTGTCTTATTTGGGCGCAGTTCGTGGCTCCCCAGGACAATTAGAATAGTAACATGAAAGGTCACTGATCAAAGATCACCATAACTGATATAATAATAATGAAAATTTTGAAATATTGTGAGAATTACCAAAATGTGGCACAGAGACATGAAATGAGCAAATGCCGTGGAAAAATGGTGCCAATAGATTTTCTCGACACAGAGTTGCCACAAACCTTCAATCTGTAAAAAACACAGCATCTACAAAGTACAATAAAGCAAGGTATGCCTGTATTTGTTCCTTCTCAATATATTGATATATAGGTTTCAGAATTTTTAACATGTATTCCGATGGGAAATAACTTTACAAACTAGAATACAGGACTTAAGTACATTTCCTTTACACTGTATGTATTCTTACAGTTTCTATTTATTATGAAATTTACTAGATCACCACCTTTTCCCTCATCTTTTTGGTGAGTTTATGTCAAAAATTTGTCGTATAGTTATGATCTCTTGTAACAGTCCGCATCCCATCCTGGAATTCCCCAATCTCCTTATTTATTTATTTATTTATTTTTAACTTGCACACATTAATTATTTAATTATTTGTAATTTAAGGTCTATGATTTGGAAAAATGCATAGTGTTGTGTATCCACAATAGCATACATAATAGTTCCACTACCCTCAAATATCCCCTGTGCTCCAGCTATTCAACTCTCCTTGAACTCCTGTACCTGCAGACTACTAAAATTGTCTATAGTCTGTATAGTTTTGCCTTTTCCACAATGTCACAAAAATGAAATTATACATTGTCGCATCTCTGGCCTGACTTTGCCAAATTAGAAATATGCATTTAAGATTCACCTTGTATTTTGCGGCTTGATGGCTCATTCGTTTTTATCCCACCCTATGGATGTACAACAATTTTGGGGGTTTTTTGTTTTGTTTTAACCATTCACCTATTGAAGAACCTCTTGGCTGCTTCTGGTGTGGATTATAAATAAAGATGTCATAACTTTCTCATGCAGGTTTTTGTGTAGACATAAGTTTTTACATCAGTTGGTAAATATTTGTCTATAGTTTGTTTTCTTGTAATGGCTTTTTCTAGTTTGGGGACCAGAGTAATACTTGCCTCATAAAATGCTTTCGGAAGTTTTCTCTTTTCTATTTTCTGAAAAAGATCATATAAAATTGGTATTATATCTTACTTAAATGTTTGGTAAAATTCAATAATGAAACCATCTGGGTCTGATGTTTTCTCTTTGGGAAGGTATATGTCTACTAATTTATTTTATTTAATAGATATAGGGCTATTCAGGTTATCTACTTCTCCTTGAGTGAGTTTTCATAGACTGGGCCTTTTCAGTAATTGGTTCATTTCATGAAAGTTATCAAATTTGTGGACAAATGTTGTTCATATTACTCCCCCAGTAACCTCCCCTCCTTTTTTTAGAGGAAGATTAGGCCTGAGGTAACATCTGCTGACAATCTTCCACATTTTGCTGAGGAAGACTGGCCCTGAGCTAACATCCATGTCCATCTTCCGCTACTTTATATGTGGGACGCTTACCATAGCATGGCTTGCCAAGCAATGGCATGTCCACACCCAGGCTCTGAACCGGCGAACCCCGGGCCGCTGAAGCAGAACGTACTCACTTAACCACTGCACCACCAGGCTGGCCCCCCTTATAACCTTTCAATGTCTATAGGATGAGTAGTGATATGCCCTGTTTCATTTCCGATATTGGTAATTTGTATCTTTCTTTTTTCTTAGTAGGCCTCACTAGAGCAGTTTTATTTAACTAATTTATATTTTTACTTTTATCTACTAGTGTAGGTTTGATTAGACTTTTTATATAGTTTCTGAAGGTGGGAGGTTAGGTTATTGATTTTATATCTTTCTTCTTTTCCAATATACACATTTAAATATAAATATATCGAAGCACTGCTTTCACTGGGTCCCAAACATTTTGATAAGTTCTATTTTTATTTTCATTTAATTCAAAATACTTTTAATTATGTTTCATTTAATTTAACTTCTTTCTTCTTTGACCTATGAATTATTTTGAATATGGTTTTTAATTTCCAAAAACTTGGACATTTCTAAACAATTCTTTGTTAGTGATTTCTACTTGAATTCTGTTGTGGTCTGACAACATATTTTGTATGATTTCTATACTTTTACATTTGTTAAGATGTGTTTTATGGAACTGAATATGGTCTATTCTGGTGAATGTTTCATGTGAGCTTTGGAAGAATATGGATTCTGCTGTTGTTGAATGGAATACCCTATAAATGTCAATTAGATCAAGTGGATTGATAATACTCTAGATCATCTCCGTTCCTATCCTAACCCACATGATCTATCAATTACTGTGAGCAGATGTTGAAGATTAACTTTAATAGTGGATTTGTCTATTTCTACTTTCAGTTCTATCAATTTTGACTCATGTATTTTGCATGCTGTTGTTAAGGTATTTAGTAGTATTTTGACTCCTTTGATAATTGACCTCTTTTTAAAAAAAAAAAATATATATAATACCCCTCTTTATCCCTGATAACCATTCTTGTTCTGAATGAAGTCTTCTTTGTCTGAAATTGATACAGCTACTTCTACCCTCTTGCAACACTCTTTTATTTTACCCTATTTGAGTCTTTATATTTAATGTGGGTTTCTTGTAAGGAGTATATAGTAGAGTCCTTTTGTTTTTTTTCCAACTCCATCTGGCAATCTCTGTCTTTTAACTGCTGTGTTTAGATTCTTACCATTTTAAGTAATTATTGATATATTTAGATTATGAGTCTACCATCCTTGTCACTGTTCTAATTATTGCTTTTGTTTTTTTTCTCCCCTCTTTCTGCATTCTGGTTTTAATAGAGCATTTTATATGATCCAGTTGTCTAGTAATTTTACTAGAGTTTATAATATGCATTTTTAAATAATCTAATCCATCTTCAAATAACACTATATACTTAATGTTTAGTGCAGTTTTCTTATAATGGAGTATTCACTATTCCTCTTTCTTGTCCCTTATGATATTATTGTCATTCATTTCACTTATTCATATGCTTTAATCATCCAATCATTGTTATTCATATTTTCTACAGGTATCAATTAGATCAGCTAAGAATAAGAAAAAAAAAATTTTTACCTTCATTTATTCCTTCCTTGATATTCTCCATTTTTTATGTATATCTTGTTTATGATCTATATAATTTTCTTTTTTTCCTGAATTCTTTTCCTCTTTTTTTTTTCACATTTTTTTTCAAAGGAGGTCTCCAGGTGAAATATTCTCTCAGGTTTTGTTCCTTTGAAAAGGTTTTTATTTATCCTTCACTTTTGAAGGATAATTTCACTGGCTATGGATTGTACATTGGTAAGAGGGTTTTTTTTGCTTTTTTCTTCCAATATTTAAAGAGTTAACTCCCTGGTTGGATGCATTCTTTTTGAGAAGAACTCTGATATGATTCATATTCTTTTCTTATGTTGGTAAGACAACCCCTTCACTATCTTCCTTCAAGATTTTCACTTTGTGTTTGGTTTACTGTAGTTTGTATATGATTTACCTGTGTGTATGTGTCGTGTGTGGTTTTTATTTTTGTTTTTGGTTTTTGCTTGAGGAAGCTTCACCCTGAGGTAATAGCTGTGCCAGTCTTTCTCTATTTTGTCTGTGGGTTGCCACCACACCCTGGCCACCACCAACTCTGGTCACCGAGGAGTGGTGTAGGTCCAGACTCAGGAACCGAGCCTAGCCCACCAAGTTGGAGCATGCCAAACTTAACCACTAGGCCATGGGGCTGACCCCATGTGTTTGTTTATTTGTCCTAAATCTACTTGGTATTTTCTGAGCTTCCTATATCTTTGGTTTTGTGTCATTAATTTAATTTAATTTAATTTTATTTTTTTTATTTTTTTTAAAGATTGGCACCTGGGCTAACAACTGTTGCCAATCTTTTTTTTTTTTTTTCTGCTTTTATCTCCCCAAACCCACCCCCTGTACACAGTTGTATATCTTAGTTGCATGTCCTTCTAGTTGTGGGATGTGGGACACCGCCTCAACGTGGCCTGACGAGCAGTGCCGTGTCCGTGCCCAGGATCCGAACCCTGGGCCGCGGGAGTGGAGCGCGCGAACTTAACCACTCGGCCACAGAGCTGGCCCTGTGTCATTAATTTTAAACAGAATATTGTTGGCCCAAGCCTTTTTTTTTTTTAATGCAATCTGACAATCTCTGTGTTTTAACTGATTTCTTTAGACTTCATATTGATGTGATTATATTGATATATTTAGACTAAATTCTACCACTTTTGTAACTTTTTCTTGTATTTTGGAGGTTTTCTTAAATAACTTTTTTCCTTCTTTTCTGCCGTTATTACTTTTTACATTTTTTTCTCTTTGAATTTCAGTTTTGGAAGTTTTTATTAACCAAACTCCAAGTTCACTATTTCTTTCTTTAGTTATGTTGAGTCTACTGAGCCTGTCAAATACTCCATTGATTTCTATCACTATGATTTTTCATTTCTAACTTTTCCTGTTGATTCTTATAGTTTTCACCTCTTTGCTACCATTATCCATTTGATATTGCATGTATTCCACATCTTCCACTACAGCCCTTAACATACTACTCATAAATGGAAAATGTGCAGTGCTTACCATATTACTCATAATTACTTTAAATTCCTTGTCTGATAATGCCAACATTTGTATCATATCTGAATCTAGTTCTGATGCTTGCTTTACCTCTTTGCTTTGTGCTTTTTCTTGGCTTTTTGCATGGCTTGAAATGTTTTCTTGAAAGTCTGAAAGGATGTATTGAGATAGGGACTGAGGTAAATAGGCCTCCAATGATCTGATTTATATTAATCTGGATGAGTTAGACTGTGTTTAATGTGAGTTGTAGTTATTGGTATAAGAGGCTTCAAATCCTCTAGCATCCTTGTTTTTGTCTCTTTTCTTGGCTTTCTTGCTCCCCTTTGTACTCCTGCTCAGAGAAATTTTATGTCTTGCAGCTCTTTCAGCTGTAATCCACTATTATAATACTAGAGGCTGATTGATGTGGTGCTGGGGTATGGGGGCCAGAGAGCTTTCTACAATCTTCTGATTAAGATTTTATCTTTTAGTGAGCCTGTGACTTGGAAATGTTGTCTTTACAAGTATTTCTCTCCCACTTTCAGAATAGGTTTTAGTCCTCCCCTGCCAGCCTCTAGTGCTTTTCCTGGCTGCAACATTTTCAAACTATTTCCTTGAATGTTTGTCCCCTGTTGACTATTTATTTCCCTTAGGTGATAAAAAAAGACTATCGCAGCCTGAAGTGGGGCAGAATTCCTTTCTCAAGGAAAAAAGCTTCATAATTGTCCTCTAGCAAATTCTTTTCCTCTAGAGTTATGTCTTTGTTACAGAGAAGAGTCTTTGAGTGTTTCACTATGGTACGGCCAGGGCCAAGAGAGGATCTTTCTCAGATCCTCACCGGGAGAACCTGGTAGGGCTCTTGAAGGGAGAATGTGAACACCACCACCCCCAATGACTGTAGCTTCTCTTGGAATTTCTCATTCTCATACTGTTCTTCAGTCAGCTTCCAGTAATTCATCACTGGCATTTAAGTGTTCCACCCTGTTTACAACTGTCATTGGCTTCTGCCTCTGGTAAGCAATTCTTGGGAGCCATGTATCTCTAGATACCCTAGTCACTCCAAATTTCAGAGTGGTAGTTTGCCCTGCTGCCTCAGTTCTCTGAGGGGTCCAAAAACAGTTGTTGATTTTCAGTTCGTACAGCATTTTCTTGATGTTGGATAGGAGTGAATAGTTCCACACTCTCTATATATTGGAGCTAAAACTGGAGTTCCTCATGCATTCATTTTGGATAAATTATGTGCGTGGATATGAGCTGACAAGACCTGTGTCACTAAAAAATTGTAACCAGTCATTATTCTGGCCTTTGTGAATAATTGCAGGAAGGTATCACAACAGGGGATCAGTGAATAGAACAACGGCAGCCTCAAAGATGGCCATGATCCAGGCACTGAGCCTAGGTAGCAGGATATAGCAATGCCATGAGAGGCTTAAAAATCAGAAGGCAGAGCTATCTGGGCTCAGCAGTCCAGAAGGTAGTATAGAGAAACTCAACTAGAGGAGGTAGAGTGTAGAAGCCAAAAATTCAGGTTAATACTCAACAATTTTTAAAGATATGGGTCTTTATTTATGGTTTTTAATTTTTAAAAATATGGGTCTAGGTTTATCCATCTCTGAAATTTTTCTGTTAAATACATATAGAACACAAAAATATACCATTGAAGACAAGTCAGTGTGGACAGTGTTTCTCATTTCATAGTATAAGACATGATATATAATGCTAAAGATAACAGTGTTTTATTTGTGTATTGAAAGTGTTAACTTTATGGCATGTATTTTAGATACAAACCTCTAGAAGTCTGTAAGTTTCTCTTTTTACAGGAGATATTAATTAAGTTAAATATCAAAATGAGTTAACTCAGGAACTTTAATTCTCACATACATGAAAACCTCATGTCAACGTCTTTAAGTCTTCAAATTTGCACATATGGGAGACTCATCATATTTCTATAAATTTCCCAGTTAACTTCATTTAAAATACAAGATATTTGGAACAATGATTCACTTAATTCTGCTTATCAATTTCTTTTCTCATATTTCTTCGAGCTTAAATTGCTCTAAGCTAAATAGTCACTAATATTGAACTGAAAGCAGTGTTACTGACGCAAGCTGTTTTTATTGAATCTTCTGGGAGGATGAACTCTGATAATCATTTTGAAAATTGACTTGTTTGATTTTCAAACAAAGGAAACAATGTTTCATGACAAACAAATAATAAAAATATGGCCAAAATTAGTAAGGAAGTATGAGTAGAAATATAAGTAGATACGTATCATATTTCAACAGAACATAAAAAAGCAAAACTGTCTAACCAAGATTAACTTGATATAAAGAATATCAGATTTTAAAAGCATTTTAGAACTTTCTTCTGAATCCCACTTCTACCAGATAAAATGATTTCATAGAATTACAGAAAGTTTTGTAGAGAAAATGTAATTGGATAGTGGCATATGTTTTGTATCTTCCCTCCAACAATTTTTTTGCTATAGGCAAATTGGTTTTGCATTACTCGCTAATCAATATCTATATAGCAATCTTAATTGAAATACTTGCTACATTCCCCTATTCAGGTCTAAATCTTCCCATTCCTTTGACGTCAACATAATTGTACTTTTCCTGTAAAGATTCTCTAATGCTCTCACACAACTTGTAGCTATTGCTTACTTCCATCAACTATATAACCCTCAGAATATGAAAAGTTTAATGATATCTTCTTATTTGTGTGCTCGTTCTGTGCCCCTCAAACAAGAGTCTTTTGAAAATTAAATTTACTCGATTTCTAGGGCTGTTATATACCTCTTTGTATATACTTAATAAAGACTGGCAATTTATTTACTACTGGCAATTCAATTGTCATCAAAGGATGGGAAAGTTGTTTGTTTTGTTTCGCTTTTATTAAATTGTCTTCCTTTGGAGTGTGGCAGACATAATTTCAGAACTCATTTTTTCATAGAGATGTAAAAGAAATGAGTTCCACCATGGAAATTCTAACATGGAAGAAATAGGAATTTCTAGATGGGAGAAACCACCACAGGAAACAGAACATCTATCCAGCTGTGAACGCATATAAACTGCATTTGCCACTTCTCTGATTTCCACACTCCATTCCACTCCCAATTTTGTTGAATATTATCATTATTGTGATATTTTTACGTACTCTCTTACACATATCCAGATATAAAGTCTTAGGAATTACAATGTCAGTTAAGAATTAATATAATAATCAACTGATAAAAATAAGAAAATAAGGGCCAACCCCGTGGCTGAGTGGTTAAGTGCGTGTGCTCCACTTTGGCAGCCCAGGGTTGCTGGTTCAGATCCTGAGCACGGACCTATGCATAGCTCATCCCGCCATGCTGTGGCAGCATCCCACATAGAAGAATTAGAATGACCTACAACGAGGATATACAACTGTGTAGTGGGGCTTTGGGGAGGGAAAAAAAAGAGGAAGATTGGCAACAGATGTTAGCTTGGGGCAAATCTTCCTCACCACAAAAAATATGCTTTAAAAAATAAATAATTAAATAAATGACCTTCCATTTTTCTTTTATTTTGTTTTGAATTAAGTCCTAGTTTCATTCTTCTTTGTCTTCCATCAGGAGATTTTTTTTACTAATTGTTACCATTTGCGAAATCAGGAAAATATTTTCAATCAATCAAAGAAGATTTTGAATAGAAAATTTTTCTCAGAGTTTTGTATAGGTTTCTGAATGAATGTGTGTATATCATTTCTTTATCCATTGAGAAAAATTATACAGCAATGAGGTCATTCTGTTATTAGTACCCTAAGTTTTTGGAATAAACCAGAAAGTTCTGAATTTATGAAAGAGCATTTTATTCATGAAACTCAAAAACTCTAAGTCTATAGGTAAGGTGGAAAGTAAGCTGAATAAATAGAGAAAGTTGCACTCTCACCCAGCCTGTCCAGTCTAGTGTTTTAAACACAGCCTTTAGTTGTGAGCTTGTTCACATAGCAGAATGTGTTTTCATTGGACATTGATTACTAGTACTGTGGGCCTAGTTTGGATCAAATCTCACTTCCCACAATCCATTTCCTATCAGAGCTAATGGATTTGCAGCTCATTTATAATGATCATATTGGCAGGGATTTAGCTGATGTTTTCAAATACTCAATAGGAGAGGTTTTTCCACTCTCCTGAGTGCCTCTCAGCTGCAGGTAAAGGATGTTACAGCTGGATGAGAGAGCTAATTAGAGCCAATTATAGCCTGAATGACCAGCAGTGGCATTAAAATGTCTGGCAGAATCTACCTTGTCCTTGCAACACAGAGGTTTTGAATCTCTACAAATACCTGTCTTGGAACATTAAACATTTTATAGAATTGCAGGTAATAAGCACTTAAATTTAATAATCGAAAGAGGCATTGCCAAATGAATCCTGAAAGTAGGACTGCACTAGACATGATTTTACACTGACTGCCAAAGGCGTCTCAAAATTAATAGTAAATTTCAGATACTTAATGAGAAGCATCGAGGTTCTACAATCAATTTGGACTTAATAAATCCGGTGACCTGAATTTAATTCAACATATACACTCATATTTTCTCATATAAGACACATTGGCTCAGCATTTTGAAGGAACTATTTGCAGATTATCTTCATTTTATTTTTGTTTTATTTTACTCACTTTGTCCAATGGAAAACACACTTCCTTTAGTGAGTGGGATTGTTTTTGTCCAATATCTCCATTCCCATCTACTCCATTGATAAGTTTGTAGGACCTCATCTGGCCCTTGAAAATAGGAAAGAGATTGTATAGGCAGAAACAGAAGGGTGGAATCATTATATCTTTGCTATCTTCTTATATCTTTTGCTTGACAAACAAAATTGTATGACAGAGGAATAGAGAGAAGCAGAATACTTAGCTCTAATTATTAAATTGAAATTTAGAAGAGATATTAAAGACACATCATTTTCAAAATGCAATTGTGAAAAATTAGAATTTTTATCTGTCTAATCTACCTCTCCAACATCCATCCATCTATCTATCTCTCTATCTCTCGATCTATCTATCTCGCAGTCATGAATATAGCTATTTATGACAGAAACTATAGTACCATGTTCTAAAATATCCAGATGTTCCAAAGAATGTTTAGAGGTAAATATAATGAATAATTTTTTGAAATATTTTTAAAAGGGCTAAGGATTGAAAATATCCTAACTTGGAAATATATAAAAACACTTCATTCATATACTTTATGCTTGAAATGTAAATGTTAGATACAGGAAATTATATGAGAAGTTTCTACTGCTTAATCAGTTTTTAATTTAAAACACAAAGCCTACATTTATTATAATTGTGTGTATTTATAACGCACATTTTCTGAAATTCACAGCTACAGATTGTAGCCATAATTTATAAGAGAGTAATCAATAATTTCTGATAGGTTGAACACAACGAAATCAATTAGCATGTATCTAAAATGTAATTGTTTTTCTGGTATACATTTCTAAACAGCTTTAAAAACTACATGATGAAAATGCACTTCACACAATTCCAGTTATGACCCTGAGAGATGATTAGTAAATTCGACTTTTTAATTAGCATTTTGCATAATTCATTGAAATTATAATGCACTCATGCATTTGATTGTCAAGGTGCAGATGTGCTAATATGAAGCTATAATTTTCTCATCTAAATAACTCTTTTAGTAAAACCTCTAATTTCTTACAATTCTATTGTTTAGGACCTATTATTGTTCATTTTGAAAAATGAGCTCAGGAGTGGATTTTGAAGTCAGCTTGTATTGTTATAGTGGGTTGTTTAGGATAGCAGGAATCAAAGGAAACTAACTATTTAAAAGGTCGTTTATTCTATTTTAGTGAAAACTACTTGATCACAGTTAAAGTAACTTTTCAATGTAAAATGTGGCTTTCTATTTCAAATAACTACCAAATTATAGCCAAATGGAGCCAAATAGAAATTATCCAAAAATAAAGGGAAGCTTGTTTTTTGTTTCATTGCACAGGAGTTGCCTGGACACGATAATCATAATATTCACCACGAGACATTCAAGTGATGTTAGTACAAAACCAAAAATAGGGGCATATATTTGATATTTGGTTTTATGAGATAAGCCCTGATACTTGAAAATACATGCAAGGGGCCGGCTCCGTGGCCCAGTAGCTAAGTTTGCGTTGCAGCAGCCCAGGGTTCGAATCCTGGTCGTGGACATGGCACCGCTCGTCCGGCTACGTTGAGGCGGCATCCCACATCCCACAACTAGAAGGGCCTGCAACTAAGATATTACAACTGTGTACGGGGGGATTTGGGGAGATAAAGCAGAAAAAAAAAAAAAAAGATTGGCAACAGTTGTTAGCCCAGGTGCCAGTCCTTAAAAAACAAACAAACAAAAAAGATTGGCAACAGTTGTTAGCCCAGGTGCCAATCTTTAAAAAAAAAAAAAGAAAATATATGAAAGATCATCTATTAACATCTCTGTTAAACAGCTTTTCAAACTTTTCCCAAAGATATATCTGTGTCTATCAAAGTTTAGTATTGGTTTCTATATAAATGGCAACTCCTGTCAACTGGGCAGCTCAGCTACAACACTGAAGAGAATGGGGAAAAAAGAGAATGAAGCATGGAACGTGGTTGTTCAAAGGAAGTGACAGAGTACACCATGTTTTAATTTAAAAACTCATGACTCTGTTTTTCTTTCTGTACACCAGAGGAACTGTGAAGAATGAAATAAATGTTTCCAAATGTGGTGAGAGAATTTGCAAGCTAGGATTCTTGCCATTGGTCCTATTTACAAGTGAGGTAAACTGCAGGGAATCAAGCACCCACACACGTGGATAGTTGCTACCTATTTTGCCAACAGAGATTTTTCTGCTCTTAGTGCTGAGAACATTGGCCAGTAAAACTGCTATTATTGCAAACATGTGTGGCAACGCTGAATGAGATTTCTAGAAAATGATGTGGTAGAATGAATATTAGTATTTGCGGCAAATGCTTCCTTAGGACACAGTACAAAAAGCACTTCCTACATTTCCAAACTCTGCTGTACAGAATTCTTATTACATGGGTAATTGTATGAAAAGACCTCTATGTTGCTCCTGGCATAGTCTATGTGGGTCCCTAGTAGGTAATCCCTCACAGTAATTTTATAGTATCTGGCTCTAGGTGCTCATAAAACAAAGTGAAGCATTGCATTTGTGGCAATGCTGATGAGCTGAGATTGGCTCATGTTGAGTTCCACAGTTGTACTTCTAGGTAGCATTATAGTGTGCCTTATGATTCTTTCATGCTAAGATATTTTTTGCCCTTTACTTACAAATGGTTGTATAAAAAATTGAAATAACAGGTTGACTTGATAGTATGTAAATTAACTTGAAATTTATGAGGATAAAGGTCCCCAAAATTGCCAAATGTTTGGAAATCATCTTAGATTTGATAATGTAGAATTTCTTTTATCTTTTTTTTAGGAAGATTAGCCCTGAGCTAGCATGTGCTGCCAATCCTCCTCTTTTTTGCTGAGGAAGACTGGCCCTGAGCTAACATCTGTGCCCATCTTCCTCTACTTTAACAGTGGGACTTCTGCTACAGCATGGCTTGATAAGCAGTGCTTAGGTCCACATCCGGGATCCAAAATGGCGAACCGGGGCTGCCAAAACTGAGCGTGCGAACTTAACCACTGCACCACCAGGCCAACCCCACAATGTGAAATTTTATTTACATAGGCAAGAATGGTGCCTTCTAAACACAAAAGCAGTTGATAAAAAAGTATGTTACACTAAGGCCTTAAGTGTAAATTTACAATTCTAAACTGTATGTTGATGGTCTTTCTAATTGAATTCTTTATGTGTTCTTCAGGCATGTATTGCTTTTATTTTTAATAACGATATGAAAGTCATGAACACATAACAGTAAAATCTCAAATAGTGAGGATCTTGGAATAGCAAATATATTTAAATGAAGACTTTCTGAGTACTATTCAAATGACAACATAAAGACAACCATTTATAAAGCCACTTAGAGATGAGGCCCAGCTTTATGGGACATCATATTAATCTTTTCCTAACACTAATGCTCCCAGAAAGTTTTCAGTTAGGAAGGAGTAAATCTGATTTTTAAGACAAGATGGCGAAGAAGAAATAGTGAGGGCAAAGTAAATATACTTGTAGTTTACCGTGTTGCTGTATCCTAAATCATATTTTTAGACATTTTCTTGTTTGGCAACATTGTCCATGTTCCTCAACTTTACTATTAACCTGAAGTGTTTGAATCACTTTCATTGCTTTACTGTAATGTTTGTTTTAAGAAAATAGAACTTCACTAATCTACATACAGCTATCAGAGGAAGGCATATGTATACATTACATGCCTCCATGGGTGTATGGTGATCCTGGGACAGGGAGAAGTGAATTAGGTTGCAGCATCTCAACTGTAAAGCTTTTGTGAGGTCATGCAGAGCAAAGTGGCATTCAGATTGACTGTTGCGCACTATACCTGAATTATAAAGATAACTGTGGCAGTCCTGTTCTTACATTTGGCTTCAGATTTTTGCATAAGATGATGAGGTAATAGCCTAATGTTATTTCCTTTTGCAATTTTTGTTTTCATTTTAGTGATATCATATTGAAATAGACCAATTTTTAGCTTGAGTTTTAGACCAATTTTTAGCAATTTGAAATAAAATAGGAGGAGGGACAAAAATTCAAAGACAAAAAAAGATGCAAAATCTTTTACATTTTTTAAATTAATTTTTTTTAGAAAGACATTTTCATAGAAAGAGCAATACCCAGGAGTCAATGAAGTAGCCCACTGGGGAAAGTATTTACGAAGTTATTCACGAGTAGTTAGAACCTCAGAAGTCTCTGTAGCATTGCTTACTGGATCAGGTAACAGATGAGGTTAATAGGTATTCTGTTAATCAGCAACAGCATTACCGTCATCAATCATAGAAATATGTTATTTTTATTTTCCTATTTGAAAAACCCTGAATTAGACATCTCTGCCAGGAAATCAGATATTGGGGTAAGACACAGCATATGAAATACATATATAATTTGTTTGAAAAAGTAAAATTTGAAGAGAGAATTAGTAAATTGAAACATAGACCAGAAAAAAATTCAGGAAAAGAGAAATGAAGATGGAAAAGTTGAAAAAAGTTAACAGGAAAAATAGATAGAATGATAATATAATATGTATCTAATTAGAGTCTCAGAAGGCAGGAAAAGGATGTAGTACAGACAACTTTTTGAGAAATAATAACTGTTAATTTTCTAGAAATGTTGAAATATACGAATTGACAGTTACAGGAAGTATGTTATATACTAAGCATTATAAAGCAAAACAACAGCAACAAATCTAGATATAAAATTGTGAAATTACCAGGACATAAAGCCAGTTTCAACAAATTTCAAAAAAGTTGGTGTCATACAAATCATGCTATTCAACCACAGTGAAATGTGTTTTGTTTCCTATGCTGTTTTGAAATGTATATATTGACTTGCTATTACCCTACAATACATTTAGTACTTAAAAGATAAACATTAAACTATATCTCTTTCTCTAATAAATGTATTTACTTTTTGGATCATCACCTTAGAATACTTATTGCTCAACTGTCCATTTCGATAATTTTGTTTATGATTTTGTTATGTATTTTCAAACACAATTAAGAACAATATTACTTTATATTCAACATTTAATCAAATTTATTGATATAATGTGCCAATTTCTGTACTTGGCAGTGGTTCTGTCCTACACTTTCTATCGATGTGCACTTTTTTCTTGCTGTAATGAATTCTTTATAGTTATTAGTATTGAGGGTGGTATCCTAAACACTCAAAGTTATTTCACACATGAAAACACCTTTCTTGTATGCTGAACTGTAAATGAAAGCATGCCTAGATTTAAATTATATGTTGAGTCATTTATTTAATATTTTGATGTTAATACATTTTGATCTCCATTCTGCTTTTTTTGTTGATCAAGGCCGACAGCAGCTGTTCACTTGTAAAACTTGTTTTATCCTCTGGTAATTTTAAGATTATTTATCTTTGATATTTTTGAAGTTTCATTGACATGTCCATATATGGATTTATTTTTATTTAACTTACTCCATACTTGGAGAGTACATTGTATCTGAGATCTCCTCTTTTTCCTAACTTTCAAAATTTCTCAGCAATGATCTCTGTAAATATGGATTCACAATAGTTCCTTCTGTTCTCTCCATTTGGGTTTGGAACTGCTGTTAGATTATTATTGGAAATTCTTGATTTACCCTCAATGTTTCAAAAGTTGCTTCCTATTTTTACCTCATTGTCTTTCAGTTCTGATCCAGATGTTTTCCTTTTTCTATCTTCCAATTCAATGTCTCTGTTTTCCTATTTATCTCATTTTTATTTGTGTGTTTATTGTCAAAATTTAAAGTTCAATTTTATAGACAATTTAGCTTCACTTTTGATTTTTTTTGTTTCATAATATCATGTTCTTTGCAAAGATAGTTAGGTTTTAATTATGTGTGATAAAATACCAAACATTTTTAATATATCTTATTTTAAAATTTTTGCTAAATGGACTGTTAAATGATTTTCATATGAGTGAATTTCCATTCTGATTATGGATTATGTTGATTTGTTTGACATTAGATTTCTTCATATGTTTTTGAATGGTTTTCAGGCTTATACTTGCAAAACTTTTTGTATCTTTTTTCTCTCTCACTCCTTTCCTCTCTCATTTACAACTTCGGTGTTACTCTCCCTATTTTGTGATTGCCTACATCCAAACTCAAGGCTCATATCTTATAATGTGTGTTTAACTGTTGATTATACAGCAGATCATAGTTAGCAAGTGGGTGATTTACATTTGTTCTTGATCGTAAAGCTACACTCTTGCATGTCACGTATATTACCATTCATTTGAAATTGTTCCCATCTGATGGGTTAAAACAACTCGTTGTTTTGTCTGACTTCTAGTAAGATCAAGCAATTTTGCATGCATTTATTATCCAGTTTACCTCCCTCTTATGCTGATTGCATGTTAAGGTAGTTTGTTTCAGTCACTCCTCTCTTAATTATTGCCTTAAGCAACAGTTACCACTGCCAATTTCACCCTAAGCAACCACTCGTTTTAGGCTGGACATCATCATATTGCTACCTAAGATTTCAACCTCCAAGGTCAACTAACACCTTCCCAACACCAATGCTGAAGAAATTCCAAGTTTTTAAATGGAGAATAATGCATGGAAATAAACCACCAAATTTTAAAACAATATGAACATGTATAGTAATTAAACAGTGTGGTACGAGTATAAGATTAGTCAGAGAGATAAAAAGGAAGGTAATAAAAAATAGAGAAGTATCTTCACATACACAATCACATACACACACAAACACACTCAAACACTCATGCGTGCACTCGTACACATACACACACACATCTATGATAAAGAAGCATTGAAAATTAGTGGGGAAGAAAGCTTATTTCAATACATTAAAATTCAAAATTAAATGAGGACCCTAAATTCTACCTCCACCTAACAAAGTTTATTATACATTTATTTTTAAAGTTCTGTATAAAACTGATATAGTAAATAAATAAATGATGTTTGTAAATATACATATAAACTTAGAATGAGGAAGTCTTTTTCAGTACAACCCAAAGGCAAAAACCATAATGAAACCTATTAAAAGATATAAATAAATAAAAATGAAATATCATTGGTCAACAAAATTCACTCAATTCTATTTAATATGGCACCTGGGTAATAGGTTCTTATTTCGGTCTCCCAATTTTATGGAAAAAACAATCATGAGTCTTTAAAAAATGGTGCACTATGCATCAGAAAAATTAATATTTTTAATCTAGAAAACCCCAAAATAATCAGCTAAAAACACTCTTAGAAATGGTAAAATTCTACATTAAGCCTGTCAGGCACAAATATGTAAACAACAATAGATTTTATGTACATATTATCATTTGTATTGCTTAAAAAATGACAAAATTAATATGTCATTTATGCTTTACAGAAATACAGATGTTTGTATAAAACACCTAAATAAATGTGAGCAGTTTTCATGCCTTTATTACTGAAACTATTAAATGTCATATTGCTAAAACTATAAAACTTTGTTGTTCTTGTTACATGCCATCAAGTCAGCTCTGACTTCTGGTGGGTGACCCTATGAATGAGTGATTTCCAAAATGTCTTGTCCTCAACAACCCTACTCAGCTCCTGTAGACTCATGCCTGTGGCTTCCTTTATGGAGTCCATCCATCTCCTATTTGGTCTTCTTCTCTTCCTGTTGCCTTCTAATTGTCCCAGCATTATTGCCTTTTTTAAAGAATCCTGCCTTCTCATGATATGCCCAGAATAAGACAGCCTGAGTTTATGATTTTTCCCACCAGGGCTATGCAGGCTTAACTTACTCCAGGACCCATTTGTTCATCTTTCTGGCCATCTAGGGGATCTGTAGAGCTTTCCTCCAACACCAGATTTCAAATACATCAATTTTTTTCCTGTCAACCTTCTTCACTGTCCAGCTTTTGAACCCATACCTAGTAATTGGGAATACGAGGGTGTGGATAATCTTGGCCTTAGTCTCTAATAACACTTCCTTACACTTGATGATCTTTCTTAACTCTTTCCTTGCTGTCCTTCCAAGTCTCAGTCTTCTCTCAATTTCTTGGCTGTAGTCTCCATTTAAATTGATGACTACACCAAGGTAAATAAAAGCTTTAACAATTTCAATGTTTTCATTGTCTCTGTTTAAGTTGTGTGGTTCTTCTGTAGTCATGATTTTTGCCTTCCTGATTCAAATGCAGTCCAGCTTTGGCCCTTTCTCTTTCACTTTTCTCCTGTCATTTCAGGTCATTGCTGCTTTCTGCCTGTAGGATGGTGTCATCTGCATATCTTAGATTGTTTATATTCCTTACACCAATTTTCACTCTTCCTTCAACTGAGCGTATCAGTATTTTGTACAATCTGTTCTGTGTACAGATTAAACAGATAGGGAGAGAAAATGCACCCTTATCTGACACCTTTGCCTATAGGAAACCATTCTGTCTCCATTCTCTGTCCTGACAGTGGCTTCTTGTCCACAATGCAGGTTAAACATCAGGACAGTGAAGGACTGAGGCATGCCCCTTTCTTTCAGAGCAGCCCAGAGCTTTTCATGATCCACGCAGTCAGAGGCTTTACTGTAGTCTGTAAAACACACACTAACCTTCTTCTGAAATTTTTTGGAACACTCCAATAGCTAACGAATAATCACAATTAGATCTCATGTGCCTCTTTTTTCATGAAATCCATCTTGGACATCAGGCATTTCTTGCTCTGTATAAGGTAAGAGCCTTCACTGCAGCACCTTGAGCATCACTTCACTTGCATGGGAAATGAGAGCAGTGGTCCTGTAATTACTGCAATCATTGGCATCTCCTTTCTTGAGGACTGGGTTACATTTTGAGTGTTTCCAGGCTGTAGGCCTTTGTTTTGTTTTCCATATTTGTTGGCATATTCTTGTTAGGATTTTGACAGATTCAGTCTCTGGCTTGAAAGAATTCTATCGATATTCCATCAACCCCTGGTGATTTATTTCTTCCCAGTACTTTCAGGGCAGCTTCCACTTCACTTTCTAAAATTGTGGTTCCTTCCTCATAGGAAACTTCCTCAAAGGAATCTGTCATCCTTGTGTCTCTTCTGTATAGATCTCAGGTACTGTTTCCAATTTCCCTTTATTTCCTCTTGGTCAGAGAGTGTGCTTCTCTCTTGGTCATTAAGAATTCTTTATCTAGGTTTAAATTTCCCTTTGATTTCTTGAGTCTTCTGGAGAGAACTCTTGTTCCTCCTATTTTGTTGTTCTCTTCTATCTCTCTGCATTGGCCATTATGGTAGTTCTCTTTATCTCCAGGTAATAGTTGCTGAAAAACTGCATTCAGTATTCTAACCCTACTTTTGTCACCTTTTACGTTTGATTCTTGCCTGTCCTTAACAATTCTTAGTGTTTCTTCTGTCATCTATCTTGATTTTTCTTTTTACTTCAGGCATTCTCTTTTTGCAGTCTCCCCTAATAATATTTCTGGTTTCTGACACTTACTGAATAACGTAAAAGAAGTCTTGAATAAATGGAGTGATTTTCCATGTCTCTTATGAAAAATATAAAATTAAAAATAAATCAATTCTTCAAAAATTATTCTATACATTTAATGTAATTGTAATCAAGCAGTTTTGCTGTTGTTTTTAAGCAGACAAGACAAAATAATTCTGAAGTTTATTTGAAAGTATATAAACAAGAGTAGCAATGACAAATTTCTTAGATTGAATATTTATGTGTTATTTAAGCAGACAGCCCTCTAAGTACGACACAAATAGCACAAACTAAAAAGAGAGCAATTACAGATGTGACTATGCAAATAATAAAAACTTCTGTGTATAAAAATTACCGTGAACAAAATAGAATTGGTTTTCCACAACAAGATGAGAATTCAATAGAATTCTTATGCTAGTTCATATTTTGTATTAGCAAAACTGCTATGAAAGTAACAAGAAGTGTTCACTCTGTCATGAGGAAATGGCCATTTTTATGCATTACTGGCTATAGGCAAATTAGTATCAGCTGTTGAAGTATTTGCTAATACCGATATGGTAACTTAGTAAATCTACTTTTAGACTTTTACCCTTAAAAAAAGAAGAGATATGTGCAAAAGTTTGACTGAGATAATTTTCACCCTCCTGAAATCATTTTAAAAACTAAAAGTCAAAATTATGACATATTCTTAAAATATTCTCTATTATAATAGAATATGGAATAGGAATTTGCTATAATTTTGTTGACAATAACTATTGTGTAAAGAATTTTTCACAATGTGTTGCTTAGTAATAACATCAGTTTTTGTGATATGCTAGAATACTATGATCCCATTTTTGTTTTTTGAAATAATATTTTATAATAGGAAATATAAAGATATGCTGCAAAATATTTCAAAGCAATTATCTCTGGAGAAGAAATTACAAGCATTTTTGTTTACTTGTCTACTTAAATTTTTATTTGAAGTATAATATTCGAAGTGGAAAGTACATAAATTGTAAGAATGTATTTGAATAAGTTGTCACAATGAGTGACCTCTTACAAAACCGGAAAACAAGATCAAGAAACCTAATGTTACTAGCATCCCAGAAACCACAGTTGTGGCTTTCGGTCACTATTCAATGCAAAGGAGCCCGCAATCCCGACTTCTAGTACCAGAAATTAGTGTTGTGTGTTTTTGATCTTTATATAAATATAAAAAGAAAGAATGTATGTTTTTGCTCTTTTCAGTATTATATTTTGAGATTGATATGTCATGGATTTATTTGTGGTCCACTCAGTCTCATTGCTCCATAGTGATTAGTGCACAATATTGCAAAGGCCTAATTGCTGCTGTTGAGAATAACTGTTCTTTAGTTTAACAACTTTAATAATAGTGCACAGGTTCACTAGGTTTCTGCGTGCAAGCCTGAATCTTACTCCACTCAACAGGTTTTGAGAAAGCCTTGGGTATTACCAGGTGAATGCTGAGTCTGATCATATAACAAGGC
Organism: Equus asinus; assembly: GCF_041296235.1. Taxonomy (NCBI): domain Eukaryota; kingdom Metazoa; phylum Chordata; class Mammalia; order Perissodactyla; family Equidae; genus Equus; species Equus asinus. The sequence continues at coordinate 110,741,684 of NC_091792.1, read as the reverse complement.
AGACAGCTAGTCTCTTTTATACAGTTCTAGAGACTTTTTAGGATCATCTCAATTAGTTGTTTTAGTTCAGTGTTGTGCTTGGTATAAACCTGAGAAATCTGGTTGGCAAGTCTGGGTGACTATATCAAATTCCTCGGCAAATCTATGAGGATCTGCAGTAACTCTAGGAAAATCCTTGACGATGACCTATAGTTTGTCCTTAGATCAGGGGACATAGGAAATTAGGGGCTTAGCATTAGGATTTTCAGAGGGTCCAATTTTAAAGGAGCGGGTTCTAATGGGCTCAGAGGAGGAGGGAGCAGGGGGAGGTTTGGAGAAAACGGGAAGTTTGGTGAGAGAATTAGGATGAGGATGCAGGGGGTATAAAAGACGTGGGGATGGAGACAAAGAGGATGGGGAGAGGGGGAAAGAGGCCTCAGAAGGTTTGTTGTCTTTTTTCAACTGTTTGTTTTCCTCTGTTAATTTAGAAACCGCATTTTGTAAAGAGTGATTTTAGAGTCCTGAATACACTTGGAAGCCTCAAGATACCAATTGAGAGCCAGCCCTGATGGCCTAGTGCTTAAGTTCAGCACACTCTGCTTTGGCGGCTCAGGTTAAGTTCTGGGGTGTGGAGCCACACCACTCGTCTGTTAGTGGCCATGCTATCGCAGTGGCTCACATTGAAGAACTAGAAGGATTTACAACTAGAATATATAACTATGTGCTGGGGCTTTGGGGAGGAAGAAAGAAAAAGAAAGAGGAGGATTGGCAACAGATGTTAGTTCGGGGCAAATCTTTCCCAGGGGAAAAGAAAATGTGGGCAGGCAGAGTGATGAAGTGGGTTCAGATCCCAGGTGTGAACCTACACACTGCTCAGCAAGCACACTGTGGCAGCATCCCATATACAAAATAGAGAAGGATTGGCACAGATGTTAGCAGGGACAACCTTCCTCAAGCAAAACAAGGAAGATTGGCAATAGGTGTTAGCTCAGGGCCAATGTTCCTCACACACCCACACACAAAATGCACCATTCTAACCCTTTAAAAAAAAAAGAAACCACTTGAAATAGGTGTCCCATTCAGTTTGTTTTATTTTAGCCTTCTAATTTGGTTCCAAAAACAGCAAGTTTGGAGAGATTGAAAGTTTTTCATAATGGCTATTGGGATATTAAATTATTTTTGGTTAAATTGGTCCAATTAGTTACAAATGCACATGAGAGGGGATCATAATTTTTAAACATAAAACTGGCCAGGCTCCCAGGAGAACTCTGCTAAGAGAATTTAGCAGATCCCATTCCTTAAAACCAAAGGTTCAGAAAACATAAGAGTACTCCCCAGGAGGACAATGCCTTCACAAAAACAACACAGATCCCAAATAAAGTTCGAGGGCTCAACCAACAGGATGGAGATTGGATTTGAGAGGAGACTTACGACAGGAAAGGAAAAAGCTGACTTGTGGAAACAGACAGCACAAGGGGCTCAGGTGGTGCCAGGGGTCTTTAGATACTCAGGAGTTTAGTGTCTTCATATCCCACTTCTGACACTATGTAATGTTGACCTTAAAAAACAAAAGAGCCAGTTATTTTACCAGGAAAATGAGTTTATTCAGGATTGGCAGAAAAACTGCTATTCAGGACATGCAAACTATGGTGAACCATAGGCAAGTCTGGAGAACAGAGGAGAGGGGCTTGCTTTTATAGAGGAAAGGAGAAAACTAGGAGAGACTGTTTTGAACAAAGTCCATTCCAGGAGAGGGAGAGTTGCAGGGAGCGATGGCTTCTCTTTGGTTGAGTGTGGCAGTTTCTCATTGGCTGGGCTGTTGCTAGGCAAGGAGAAATTCTTCATTCCTCTTGCTGGGTTGTGTAAAGTAAGCTTCTTTTCTTTGGGGAATGTGAGGTATGCTTCTGTTTGTTTGCGGTATGCAAGGTATGGCAAGTGTAGTGCGTGAGAGCTTCCCCCTTTAGGGCTTCTTGACTCCATTTTAAATGAGGTTCCTTTATTTTCACATATAGTTGAAATCATATAATATATAAACTTCTTATATTGGCTTCTCTCACTCAGTAATAAGTTTTTAAGTTTACTCCATGCATTTTCACAGCTTGATAGCTCATTTCTTTTCAGCACTGACGAATAGTCCATTGCCTGGAGGTACCACAGTTTATTTATCCATTCACCTGCTGAAGAACATCTTCGCTGCTTCTGAGTTTTGACAATTATACATAAAGCTTCTATAAACATATGTGTGCAGGTTTTTGTGTGGACATAAGTTTTCAACTCATCTGGGTAAATACCAAGAAGCATGATTGCTGCAGTCTATGGTAAGAGAATATTTAGTTTCATAAGAAACTGCCAAACTGTCTTCCAAAGTATGTGTACCATTTTGCATCACCACTAGCTATGAATGAGAGCTTCTATGACACCACATCCTTATCAGCATTTGACATTGTCAGTGTTTGGGATTTTGGTCATTCTAATAGGTGTGTAGTGATATTATTTTAATTTGTAATTTCCTAATGACATACAATGACCATCTTTTATATGCTTACTTGCCATCTGTATATCTTCTTGGAAAGGTGTTCAGGTCTTGGCCTATTTTTTGATAGGGTTGTTCATTACTGTCGCGTTTTAAGAGCCCTTTGTATATCTTGCATAACAGTCCTTTATCAGTGTGTCTTTTGCAAATATTTTCTCCCAGTCTATAGCATGTCTTCTCATTCTCTTGACAATATCTTTTGCAGTGCAGACATTTTAATTTTAATGAAGTCCAGCTTATCAATTATTTCTTTCATGGATGGTTCCTTTGATGTCGTATCTAAAAAGTCATTGCCATGTCCAAGGTCATTTAGATTTTCTCCTGTAAAAGTTTTATAGGTTTGCATTTCACGTTTAGTTCTATCATCCTTTTTGAGTTAGTTTTTGTGAAAGCTGTAAGATCTGAGTCTAGATATATTATTTTGCATGTGGATGTACAGTTTTCCAGCACCATTTGTCTAAAGGCTATGTTTTCTCTATTATATTGCCTTTGCTCCTTTGCTGAAGACCACTTGACTATATTTAAGTGGGTCTATTGCATTTGATATTTTATAATCCTAGGATATGTTAAAGAATATCTTTTTCAAAACAGAACATTTTGATTACTGGTATATAAATACAATTTACTTTTGTTTTTTTACATTTTAGCCATTGACTAAACTCATTTATTAATTAGTACAGTTTTGCATGATTCTTGGAAATTTTATACAACCATATCATGTGTGACTAGTGCCCATCAGTTTCTTCTTTTTTAAAACTATTCTGTTTATATCTTTTCATTACTCTATTGCTCAAATACTTCCCTTACACTCTTGAATAGAAGTGAGAGTAGAGATACATTTTTTATTGCAGATAAGAGAAATATCGTTATAATTTATCTTTAAGTATGATGCTTATTGTATGTTAGTATTATCATACTAAGGAAGATGATAATGGTGATGATGATTATTATTATAAGGCAGTTGCTTTATAGTGCCAGATTGCTAAGTGCTTCTATCATGAACAGGAATTTCATAAAACACTTTGTTTGAATCTTTCAAATTGAAATAATTTTTTATGTCTTTAAATGTAATGAGTGATAGTAATTTCTAAATATTTAACTATTTTTGCAATCATAAACCCAGTTGATTATGATATATAATCAGTTTTATATAGTCCTGGATAATATTAGATAATTTCAAAAAGATTTTCTGCACTATGTGTATGGGAATGATTATCCTGTAATATTCTTTTTTTTAAAGATATCTTTGACAAGTCTTGGTGTTGAGTTTATGCTTGCCCGATATAAAGAACGGTTAAGGTTTCCCTCACTCTCTATTTGCTGAAAGAATTTGTGTAAGGTTGCACTTATTTTTTTAATAAATGCTTAGGAAAATTTAATGGCAAGGCCATGTGGCCTGAAAGTCTCTTTGAAAGGAAAATATTAAATACTGGATTTATTTTCTTTAATATAAATCATATTAATTATATTTGATACTTCTACTATAACCTTTATTAAAATTTTTTCCTGAAAGTGTTTGTGCATTACACTAAACTATCAATTTTATTGGAAAAATCACTAATATTGCTATTATTTTAATATTTGAAAGATCTACACTGACATTCCAATTTTCCAACTGATATTGATAATGCTTTCTCATATTTTTTCTTGATCTTTCTAGCTATTAATTTATGAATTTTACTATTTTCTCCTAAGAATGAACTTCTGGTGCTATTTTCTCTGTTATATGTTTGTTTTCCACTTCATTTACCTTTGCTCTTATCTTTATTATTTTCTTTCAATTATTGTTTTTAGATAGGATGTGATTTTCCTTCTTCCAGTTTCTAGTTTCTAATGACGGAATTTTGATCACATCTTCTGTGAATAACCAATATGAATTTCCCTTTGTTTATGGGTTATTCATAGACATCTTGTTTGATTTTTTGTTTTCTTTTTGTTATTTCCTAGCTTAATTCCACTGTGTCAGAAACATACTGTGTATGATTGCACTCATACAACAAAGTTTCAAAATATTCTACGTTCATCTGAAAAATGTGTATTCTCTCATACACATTTACGTAGCATACAGTATTGTATATACATCAATCACATCAAGTTTTCTAATCATGTATTTAAATTCTCTATTATTACTGACACTTTTGATTTACAATAGGGGAAAGTTTGTTAAAGTCTCACATATTTTATACAAATATGGACCTTTTGGATCTACATTTAATCAATTTTGGCTCTACATACTACAAAGTTAGATTATTTGACAAATAGAGATTTGGTATTCATATCTTCCTGTTGGATTAACACTTTAATCACGATAATATATTTGTCTTCATCTCTAACATTTATAGACTTAAAGTGTCTGATTTAGCATAGCTATATCTTTTCTATAATTGTTTATATAGTATAATTTTTCTTTCCTTACATGCTTTATTTGGGATTAATCATTTTTGTTTCCTACTAAAATAGTATTATATATTAGCTTATTATTTATCTGTTTAACTCTTTAAGGTTGTTCCCTTAGAAATTGAAACTAGTATTCCTGGTTTATTAAAGTCCTATAAAAATAATTACTTTTGGAGGCCAGCCCAGTGGCGGAGTGCTTAAGTTCAGGTGTTCCACATCAGTGGCCTGGGGTTTGCGGGTTCAGATCCTGGGTGTGGATCTACACACTGTTCATCAAGCCATACTGTGGTTGCATCCCACAGGGAGGAACTAGAATGACCTACAACGAGGATATATAACCATATTCTGGGGCTGTGAGGAGAAAAGAAAAAGAGGAATATTGGCAACAGATGTGAGCTCAGGGACAATCCTCCTCACCAAAAAGCATATTTAAAAAATAATAATAGTAACTACTTTTACCACTTCCTTAACAGTGCCAGAATGGTTCATTTTTCTCCTTGTATAGTAATGGTAGAACCTAAGAATACTTTAGCACTCTGTTTATTTCACCTTTACCTTTTATTGTCACATTGCTTAATTCTACACATATTTCAAATCCCAAAAATGTTTTAATTATTTTGACTGTATAACCTCATTTTACCTATCTTAAAGATACTGATTCTTTCTTCTGTCTGGTCAAATCTGCTGTTTGTTAAAGTCTCACATATTTTATACAAATATGAACATTTTCATTTTAGTTATTGTAAGAATCTTTCATTTTAGTTATTGTACTTTTAACCTATGGTATTTCTATTTAAAAATAATATCTATCTCATTACTGATATTTTTTATTTGGTGAGAAAACATTCCTATACTTCTTCATAATTCTTTAGACTTGATTTCCTGTAGTTCTTTATATTTTAAATAGCTGATATAAAATCTTTTTCAAAGAAGTCCAACATCTAGGCTTTTTCAGGGACACTTCCTATTGACTGCTTTATTTTTTCTTGTGTGTGGACCATGCTTTCTAGTTTCTTTACATGTTTTGTAATTTTCTCTTGGTAACTGTACATTTTAAATAATTTAGTGCAGCAACTCTATAAATCAGAATTTTTCCTTTCCAAGCATTTGTTATTTTTTCTCTTTGTTATTGTTTTTTGTTTAGTGACTTTTCTAAACTTACTCTGCAAAGTCTGTGGATTTTGACAAAAATTCTCTGCTGGGTATCTGGGTGTTCAGCTAATGATGGGTAGAGATTTACCTGAACATCTGAAAACAAAAAGTCTACCAGTCTTTACCAAGGAGTTTATTGTGTGTTTTGGGATACACCTTCAACAATCATCCAGACCCTTTACAACTCTGCCTTAGCCTTCACTCCTTGCTTGTGCAGAGACCCAAAGTTAGTCAGAGGCCCAAGTTTAGTGCCTTTTAAGATCTTGCATCCATGTACACAGCCCTGTTCATAAGCACAGCCCTATTTTTATGTATGGACTTTCAGATTCCAAGGAATATGTTAGAGCTTTTCAAAGGCTCTTAAGAAACTCTCATTCCTCAGCTATTTTTTTTTCTTGTAGCTTTTTGGTTAGCCTATTATTTGCCCCATTAGTTATTTACTGCCTCAGGCAGTTTCAATGTTAAACAATTGCCTTAGATTATTTATAACAAATGTTCCTGGGGACTATGCTGCTCACTCTGGGAGAGCCTGAATGAGCCTTCCCAATGGGATCTTTCAGGGAACAATTACACAGATTAATCATTAGAAATCCCTAGGAACATGGTTGGAAAGGAATTCCAATCCTGTTTTGCCCCCACCAGCAACTGGTAGGATGCTAGTGTTCACCATGATTGTGGGCTGCTGTTTTTTAAAGCTGCCATGGAGCTGGGGAGAAGAAGATGGCAAAAGGGCAAGGTAAAATACCAAAGGACTCATTGCACTTCCCAAGATTAAGCCATTTTTCTTGAAAAAAAGATTCCCAATTGCTGCAAGCCTTTGGTTAATTTCTAGAGTTCTGAAAAATTCAGACTATTTTTGCCAGTGTTCTCATTGCTTTTATGGAGGAGATGATTTTTTCAGGTGCCTACTCTACCATTTTCACTGACATTACTGCATTAGAGTTATGTTTTTTTCAGTTAAACACGATTTATTCAAGGTCAAATCTCAAGTAAGTGAAAAGCCATTAATATAGCCTTTCTTCTGCTAAGTGTTCTGGATGCTGGGCAATACTGTGTGGTAAAGTTTTGACTTCTGATTGCTGTTTTCAAATTCCCCTTGGGTATTTAAAAGCAGTTCATGTTGATAAGATAGAAGAAAGAAGTTTTTAATAAGTTTCATTAATATTGCACAATTTCACACTTTTGGCCTTATTACATGTACCAACTAATTTTTTTAATTGTCGTAAGAACATTCAACATGAAATCTACCCTTTTAACAAGCTTTTAAGTATGCCATAGAGTATTTTTAACTACAGGTACAATTTTGTACATCAGATCTTTAGAACTTATTTGTCTTGTATAACTGAAACTTTATGCCTATTGAACTGCAACTTCCCATTTTTCCCACTCCCCAGCCCCTGACAACCACCATTTTGCTGGCTGCTTCTATGAGTTTGGCTGTTTTAGAGACCTCTTATAAGTGGAATCATACAGATTGATTTTTTTAATGTTAAAGTAACTTTGTATTTCTGGGACAAATTCCACTTTGTCATGATATACTATGATTTTTATATATTGCCAGATTTGATAGGGTAAAATTTTCTTAATGGTTTTTACAACTGTTTTCATAAAGGATATTGGTCTGTACTTTGCCATCCTAGTAATGTCTTTATTTGTTTTTGGTATTAGTGTTATGCTGGCTTCATTGAATGACCTGGGAAGTGGTTCATTACGTTTAATATTCAAAAAAAAGACTTTAGTAGAATTGATACTATGCCTTCTTTAAATTCTTGGTTGAATTCACTTGTTAAATTATCTGGACATTGAGTTTTCTTTCTGGAAAAATTTTTAAGGTATTATTCCATTTTTCTAAATAAAAGAGATCTATTCAAATTACTATTCCTTTTATACCACTTTATACATAATATAAAAACCCTACACTAATATAATTTGACATATTCTCTCCCAGCTTTTATTCTAATTTCATATATTTTATTTACACATTTATTATAAACCACATACTACACTGTTACTCCTTTTGTTAAATGCTTAATTGTCTTTTGTTTCCTCCCCCAAAGCCCCAGTCCATAGTTGTATATTCTAGTTGTAAGTCCTTCTAGTTCTTCTATGTGAGCCGCTGCCATAGCATGGCGACTGACAGATGAGTGGTGTGGTTCTGTGACCGGGAGCCAACCTGGGCCAATGAAGCAGTGAGAGCATCAAACTTACCACTAAGCCATCAGGGCTGGCTCTTATGTGTCTTTTTAATAGATGTATATAATCAGAAATAGATCTTATGTACTTACCCATTCACTTAACATTATTAGTGCTATGCATTATTTTCTATTGGTTCATATTTCCATCTGATATAATTTTCCTTCTGCCTAAAGAAATTTCTCTAACATTTCTTGTAATATGGGTCTGTAGGTTGTGAATTATTTCAGCTTTTATATGTTTGAAAACTCTTTATTTTGCCTTTGGTTTTGAAGCGTATTTTCAATGGGATTGAATTCCAAGTAGTTAAATTATCCTTTCAATACTTGAGAAATGTTGCTCCACTCTCTTCTCATTTACATGGTTTCTAGCAAAAAAAAAAAAAAAACTTTGCTAACATCTTTATTTTTGTTGCTCTTAATGTAAAATATGTTTTTTTACACTGAGTGCTTGTAAAATATTCTCATTATTTCCAGTTTTGAGCAATTTGATTATGGTTTACCTTGGTGAAGTTTTCTTTAGGTTTCTTGTGAGTGAGGTTTCTATTTCTTGTGTTTGAGTAATTGGATCTTTAGGTTTATAATTGTTCTCAAATTCTGAAATAATTCAACTTTCTTTCCTTCAAATAATTTTTCTGCCACTTCATTCCTTCAGGAACTCCAGTTATATGTATATTAGGTAGCTCAAAGTTTTACAATAGCTTATTAATTCTCCTTTTACTTTTTAAAATTCCTTTTTAAATCTTTCCTTAGTGTTGTATGGTTTCTATTTGTATTAACTAGGGTTCACTAATGTTATCTTCTGCAGTGTTTAATTTTCTGTTAAGGTCATCCAGTATATCATGTTGAATTTTGAAATTCACACTTTAAAAAATAGAAATCAAAAGAAATTTGGGCCAACCCTGTGGTGTAGTAGCTAAGTTCCTGCATTCTGCTTTGGCGGCCCAGGGTACACAGGTTCAGATCCCGAGTGTGGACCTACAAACCACTCATGCTGTGATGGTGTCCCACAAACAAAATGGAGGAAGATTGGCACAGATGTTAGCTTGGGGACAATCTTCCTCAAGCATAAAAGAAAAGGAAGATTGGCAACAAATGTTAGCTCAGGGCCAATCTTTCTCACCAAATAAAAAGAAGAAAGAAAGAAAGAAAGAAATAGAAGTATATTCAAGGGAGGTCCAACAGCCCAATAATGGATCAGTAAACCATAACTTATTAAGGGAAATGATGACCTTTATCTTCAAAATGGCTATTAACTGGAAGAGAATTTAGACTATTTTGTATATTTTTATATATTAGAATAAAATCTATGGAACAATGCTGGAAAAAGGAAAATTTTGACTTGGAGAAAATGCACTATTGAATGAACTACTTTATAAGGTAATGTTTCCCATCATTGGAAGTTTTCAAGTTTAGTCTGCTGAGACATATATAAGGTAGAAATTTGCGTTATATTTACTTTATTTTTATAGTCTATATTTCAAATTCCTATTTATCATCCTTACTCCTAATGTGAAAAACATTTTTTAACCTTTGACTTAGAGAACATTGTAGATTCACATGAAATTGTAATAAATAATTAAGAAAGATACTGGGTCCCTTTTACCTAGTTTTCTTCAAAGGGATCATCTTGCAAAACTACAGCATAATATCACAATCAAGATATTGACATTGAGATAATCCACATATACAGATTTCTTCAGTTTTCTTGGACTCACTTTTTTGCATGTGTGTATTTAGTTTCAGACAATTTTATCACACAAATAGGTGTATCCACCAGCACAGTGAAGATAAAAGAATAGTTCTATCACCATAAGGATCCCTTGCGCTGCCCATTTATAACTATATCCTCCTGCTTCTCACCTGCCAACATCCCTAAACTTTGACAAACATTTGTTCTTGATTCCCATAATTTTATCCTTTCAAAAATGTTATGTAAATGGAATCATATCATATGTCACATTTTAGCTGTCTTTTGGTAGTTTACAGTTGGAGGCTTCTGGAGCTCTCTGTCCACAATGTATGGGAGGCATTAGGAAACCTAGGGCACTGACCGCTCTGTCTCCCTCAACCCTGAGGACCCAAGGTAGTCCACCTTCTTCCTTTCACCTTTTAGAGGCTTTCTGTGCTTGGTTGTCATGTTATGTTCAGGATGTTTTAATCATAAGACGAAGGATCTGGGAGGAATGGGGCAACTCCATATTTGCCAGGACCCCAAATTCCCTTTTTTAGGTTCTAAAGATTATGAAGAGAGATTTAGTGTCCATTAGATAATCACATTCAAGTTACATAATTTTCTTCCCCTGAATAGCAAAGGCTGATTTCCATTATCACAGCCCTTTATAGAACCTATAACTGCATTTCAATCATAAATCATAAAATTCAAAAAACATAAAATATTGATTTTATCTTCTCTCACTCCATCTTCATATTCTAGGTAGTCATTTTGCATTTCTTTCTTGTTTAGGAAAAACTACTAGGTTTTCATTAAATCAGCAACAGACGTTTTATTATTAATTACACTTCTCTTTATACAGGACTTTACAGTTTACAAGACAATGTTTTCATGTCTTATAATAATAAAGTAATAGAATTATAACACTTTAACATACACATATATGTGTGTGTGTGTATATATATATATATATATATATAATTTCTCTCTCTTGAGATTTAATAGTACAGTTTGAATTGTCCTCATACTTACATTGCCATATAAAGAGAGAAAGTCATTTAGTTTTTCATAACTTGGTAGCAGCAAGGAATAGGATATGTTTTCCAGAGTTCAAATGAGGCAACATTTCAAGATCTGGAGTAAACTATTAGTTGAAAAGAACGAGTAATGAGAATGTCACAGGGTAGGATTATTCCAGGGAAAGTTCCCCCCGACCTTTGCCCTACCACACACTTTCAAAATTTGAGCAGTTTGGACTCTACCTCTAAGAGTCCATATTTAATTATGTCTGAAATTAGTACTATGACAGTGAAAGAAAAATCATGGTGCATGTGTCAATGGAAATGAAATTAGTCACTGTGGCTTCTTTTTCTAAATTTTGTTTTCCTCTGAAGACCTAGAAAGTCCTCAGGAAAATAGTCAGCAGATGGCTTTACCTGTAAGTTTGTTTTTCTGCCAAAGATCAAAATGGCATTGCTAGAGTGTGCGAGCAAGATCAAAGGGAAATGTTTCAAATAAAAATAAATTGTAGGTGCCTTGAGAATAGTTAGGACTATTCTATGCTGGCTGCCACTTCATTCACGCCACCCTAAACCTTTAAAGACAGACTATGAGAAAGCAATCACAGGTTGAATAATATTATTTACTGAAAATCTTGTTATATAATATACTAAATAATATTGTAATATATAATAAACAATATTGTATGGTATATACACAATATACAGTATATATAATATGATTTATATTATATGTATAATTTATAATATATAATGATTTTTGTTATGTTTATATAATAAACCTATAGCTGTATAATATATATATCTATAATAAATAAATGTGTATAACATAATATAGTTTAAAGGAAATATTTGTTGCCTTTGACTAGTTTTCCTTCTCTTTTCCCATGAAATAGATTATATAAATTTTATTCTCTTTGGTTTTTGAGGTTAGCTTCATGGATTTATCTGTCAAGAAAAACAAGCAATTTTCCAATATTGTGGATTTTGTAATAGTCAATAAGTTTTGTTAAAGATGTAAACTTTTCTACCATTGAATTTCTTGCTGTATGTTTTATGATAAAACTTAATCAGAGGACGGGGCTGGCCCCGTGGCCGAGTGGTTGGGTTCGCGCTCCGCTGCAAGTGGCCCAGTGTTTCGTCGGTTCGAATCCTGGCGCGGACATGGCACTGCTCGTCAGACCACTCTGAGGCAGCGTCCCACATGCCACAACTAGAGGAACCCACAACGAAGAATACACAACTATGTACCGGGGGGCTTTGGGGAGAAAAAGGAAAAAATAAAATCTTAAAAAAAAAAAAATCTTAATCAGAGGACACATACCCTAAAACAAATTAACAAGACTAATAAAACATTGTAGATCATATAGTATGCTGTCCAGACTCTGTTGCCACCTGCCTGAGGATTGGAGTCCTCATTCACTGGTATTGTTGGCAGCTGGATGTTCTCAGATGAGACCCTCTGTAGGAACTGCCCTTGAATGAAAGCGAGTCATCTCACCCAGATCTCCAACCAGGGATATTCACATAAAATGGTTGGTTAATTTGGATATTAAAACCTGGCCCGCTTGTTTCAATGCAATCAACTCTGCAAAGCCATCCCAGATCCAGAACTCCCTGTGAGAGCGACTGAGCGCTTTTTTTTGACTGCCCAATTTCACATTTTTTATTCACTGCAGGTACTGAGCTGATCTTGAGAGCAGAGCAATCCTTGAGAAACCTTACTTCTTGCTTCTTACATGTCAGTCATTTCTCGGTGTTCTGCAGTGCTTTGAGGAAGGTTGAATTCTAGATCTTTGCAGGTTTGTCCAGCAACGTCAAGGTCCAGACTGGGAGGAAGTGGGATTTTAAAACACAATATGGAGCTATCTGGACCAAGGCCTAAAATAATTTTTAGTCTCCATATTTCCCAGGAATCTCTGAGTCTGCAGACAATGTTCACATCTCTCTGGTAAAGGCTAATGCTTCCCACTTAATTGAAGATGTTACAATGCTTCTTCCTTGTAAAACAACACATTCCAACCTTAAAGATCTTCCTCCTTACCCCTCTTGACCATCAGAACAATAAGTAGTTCACAACATATTTGAGCCATAAATGTCATGGATCTACTAAAGAGCTGCAAGAGCTGGTCAATATTTACCAGCTGGAATCAGGATAACATTTATGAAACTTAATCTTGAGGTTCTAGATCAAGGGGACTGAAACATAAGATTGGGTTATTCTACTTAGGATGCCATTTCATCCATGTGACACTTCGGATGAAGGAAAGAGAGAATGTATTGACATGGGAACACCGTGCTGGTAAGGCATCTGGATGATGGTTCTAATATGGTTCTCGAAAGCTTGAAGAAAAAGATGGCTCACAATATATAATGTATAAGTGATAGAGCTACCTTGACAGATGTTGGAAAAAATGATCAAGACTTAAAGAAGTGAACATGTTAAAGTGGTTACATTATGTAATGCAGGAAAACATGATGGATATATTCTCCAAGAGGGCTTCAAGAACACTCCACTTTGCAAAGGCATGAGGAATGTCTTGAGGAGAGGGGCATCAGCATCTCTAGGAAGCTGAATGTTAGGCATATTTTGTAGGCCAGGGCTGGCAGAAGGTACATAGGCTTGCATTTACCATGGCTGATCAAGCTACACTCGCTACTGTCAAATTGGGCCCTTCTCATCCTGGATGGGGCAACAATTCATCTTAACTGGAATCAATGCTTATTCCAAGCATAGGTTTTCATTACTTGTCTGGAAGGCTTCCATCAACATTATAAGAGCTTAATGTACGGTTGATCTTACAGAACGTTATATCAGACCCACGGTCTCATTTCATAAGAAAATAAGTGTGGCATTTGGCAAATGGCCATTGGATCTCCTGGTTTTATTATGTACTATACTGTACAGAAAACTACTAGCCAGATAGAATGAGAGAAACACTTTCTGAAGATGTATTGAGGTACCTGCTTGGAGATATTAGCTTACAAGGATGACATGCTCTCCTTAAAGATGAAGTACACACCCCAAATTACCATTTTGTGTGTTGGTTCTGTGAACAAAGGTGTGGAAATAGAAATGACCTCACTTACTATCACTCTCAATGATTCATTTTGATAAATTTGTTTTCTATGCTTGCTCCTCTGGTGCCTAGAGTGGGAATATTTTCCTCAGGTCATATAGCAAGAATCCCATTAAATTTCAATTTTACACATTCCTCAGATATCTTAAGTTTATTGTGCTAAGAGACTGACGGGCAAAAAGGGGGTATCACTATGCTGGCAGAGTAACTGTGATCATCAACTGGAGATAGAGCTGCTTTTAGACAATAGCACAGGGAAGAATTTGCTTAACACCTAGGTGATTCACTTGAGCACCTTTTGGTATTTTCTTGCCCAGTTTTGATGGGAAAAGAAAATTGTATGGTGACTAAAGTTTCAAACTTCTTAGAAAGAGAATCTGTGTCACCTCAACAGATGAGCCACTCAGACCAGCAGAGGCGATAGTTGAGTATAAGAGGAATCTATAATGAGTAGTTAGTAGACGAGGGAAATAGCATAGATCAAGAACAGCTAGAGTGGCATACAGTTCATTTACAAATCTTCTTATAAATTCTCCTGATAAAGAGGCCCATCAGAATCTTGGATTAGCTCTGTCCAGAACTTATATTACAAAGCAATGTAGGTCCAGTGGTACAGGGGTGGATTGGACTGGATCCCTCACAACTTCTCCCCTCTCCACCATTGCTTCAGAACTGAAGAACTCATTTCCCTACCTGATGGGTGTGTTGGTAGCTGGCAGTTAGCTGAATCCCTCTTTGGGAATTTCTTTGGTTATAGAAAACTGCCTTACTCAATGTCAAGTCTCGTCCCCAGGGGCTACTTATATCCAATGACTGTTTAATCAGAATATATAAAGACCTGGTCCCTTTGCTACAATGTAGAATAATTCTGTCGAACTGTCCCTCTTCCATAATTTCCCAATTCACTGAGACCACTGTCGTAACTGCGTTAATTATAATTCAGATTCTCTCTTTGCCCAATCCTGCTTCATTCACTCCTCACCATTTTTGATTCAAAGAGTACTCTTGCATCTCAGAGTCTTTTTCTGGGAAACTCCACTGTATGCAGTGGGTTGAATTGTATTCCTGAAAAAGATATGCTTAAGTCCTAACTTCTGGTAGCTGGGAATGTGACATTATTTGGAAATATGATCTTTGCAGATGTAATTAGTTAAGGTCATATTGGATTAATGTAGGCACTAAATCCAATGACTGCATCCTTATAAGAAGAGTGATATTTAGAGACAGAGATGCATAAGGAAGAAGGCCAGGTGACAACACAGACAGCAATTAGAGCGATGCAGCTATAAGTCAAGGAATGCCTGGGGCCACCAGAATTTGAAGAGTCAAGGAAAGATTCTTCTAAGAGCCTTCAGAGTCAGCACAGCCCTGTGAACACCTTGATTCTGGAATCCTGGGCTTCAGGATTTCTCAAGAATAATTTTCTGTTGTGTCACGCCACCCAGTTTGTATAGCCTTAGAAGATTAATACACTGTAATAAAAGCCAAAAGCAAAGAATGAGTATAAATTTTACCAGCATTTTGAGAAACAGGTAATGTTAATCAAATAAGGTTCTTGAAGAAGTTAGACCTTAAACTCTCTGAAGAGTGAAGGCAGAAAAAATGTTAGACTTCAGAGGTTAAGAAAAGTAAATTAGGATGTATAATAAAAAAATGCTGAATAAGAGGGGCTGGCCCCGTGGCCGAGTGGTTAAGTTCGTGCTGTCCGCTGCAGGCAGCCCAGTGTTTCATTGGTTCCAATCCTGGGCGCGAACATGGCACTGCTCATCAAACCACGCTGAGGCAGCATCCCACATATCACAACTAGCAGGACCAACAACGAAGAATATACAACTATGTACCGGGGGGCTTTGGGGAGAAAAAGGAAAAAAATAAAATCTTTAAAAAAAATAAATGCTGAACAAGAATCATTATTACAAACAAGTGTTTACTTGAAATTAACAAAATGGACACTGAACTAATCTTTAAGGCTTGAAAGAGGGAATTTGATTGTGATGGTTAATTTTATGTGTCAACTTGGATGGGCCACAGGATGCCCAGATATCTGGTTAAAGATTATTTCTGGGTGTGTCTGTTGGGTGTTTCTGAAAGAGATTAGCATTTGAATTGATGAATTGAGCAAAGAAGGTGGTTCTCCTCAATGTGAGTGGACATTTTCCAATCCTTTGAGAGCCTGAACAGAACAAAAAGGCCAAGGAAAATTGAATTCATCTCTGTCTGACTATTTGAGCTGGGACATCCATCTTCTTCTGCCCTCAGTGCTCCTGGTTCTCAGACTTCAGATCTGGATTGGAGCCTAAACCATCAGCTCTCTGACTCTGAGACCTTAGAGCTATAACACTGGCATTCCTGGGTCTCCAGCTTGCAGATGACAGATTGTGGGACTTCTCAGCCTCCATAATCATGACAGCCAATACCTTATAATAAATCTATACATGTAATAAAACTTTATATATCTCCTACTGGTTCCATTTCTGTGTAGAACTCTAACACAGTGAGATTGGGCATAAGGAAACTTCTATTAGGAGGAAGGACAGTAATCGGTAAAAGTGAGAAACAGAGGGAGGTAAAACAAAAAAAAGTGGAAAGCAATGCGAGAGAGTCAATGGAGAGCATTAACATTACTGTCAGCATTTTGTGATTAATAGGAGTAATCAGGGAATTGCCTATGGTAAATTATTAGAATATTTGTGGTGGCAAAAATTCACGTAGCTTGACTAAGTATAGGTTATAGATAACCAAATTAGGAGAAAGAGAATTTTATGGAGGATAAATCTAATAATATGTATATTAAGATAGGATTAGAAACAGATAAGTGGTATAAATTATGAGAAAAGGAATATAAGACTTATAAACTGAATGAGTAGGGAGCCATGACTCTCACTTCCCTAGAAGAGTCTTGGTATATGCTGGATTTTTAATAACATCTTTTTCCTCCTCAAAATTGTCTTGGTTTAAGTGATAAATTTTTGGGTCACACTACATATGGGTGATGTAAACTACTGTGATGAAAGTTTTAATTAGACAAAAGACAATTATTATTGTCATAGAAACATTGAATGTTAATGCTCTTTTATTTTAACTATCTCATTTCTTATGAAAGGGAGGACTACACTCCACTTGTTAAGGGAAGAACCCAGAGTAAAACCTAGTCTCTATGGCTAGGCTAATGTCTCTTGCACTATCTTATAATATCTCCTGGGACAATTAAAAGGTGACTGGATGTTTTGGGTGATCAACTGTTATGACATTTTTGAGAAATGTGTAAAGTTACCAATCATTGTTTTAAATCATGAATGTTTCAGTAATGTCTTAACATTAACTATACACATAAAGTAGGATACTTATAATTTGTGATAAATTCATAAATTAGTCAAATAAATACTCCAATATTGTTTTCCCCTGGTTATCTTGTAGATATAAAAGTTTTATGTATATAGGGAAGAGCACATTTACAAGTTTATGGCAAGAAGCCAGCTACAAGATGGCAGAGATTCAGAAATTGTTTAGCTTCCATCCTTCACCTGAAGGCACCTGGAGATTCCCTATAATAATCTCACTGTCATTCTCTTCATGTTTGCCAAACAATGAGTTTCACTCAACCTACAGTCTCCTGGGAGGAGAAGTATGCAGTGTTTGACAATGATTAACTATATAGAATCTCTATACGGAGCAACTGGACAGAAGTGTGTGTGATATATGTTCATGGTCTGTTTAAAAGATGAATGAATAAACAAATGGATAAGAAATAATGCATGGTAAGGATTGTCTTAAAGCAGGAACAGAGGATAAATGGGCATGAGTTAAATCCGCTAAAGAAGGGTAAAAAGAAAAATTAAAAAGGAGAATGATCAATGGAAAAGACATATATGTGGGGTGCACACTTTTCTACTATCAATTCTCTATGGGAAATGTGAAATAATTTAATAATTGTAAAAGCTATCTGGAGATTATTATTTCCTTTGCTTCATTGAAACATTAGCCAAAAATAGAATTTCTTTTTTCTAAATGGATTTTATAAGAGACTCTGAAACAAAAGCATATTGCAGGGAACACACACATAGACGTATATATATATATATGTATGTTTATATATTTATGCATAATGTATATATATTAATTTCATATATACATATATTTCATATATTTACACATTTAAATTGATGTTAGTGTATACTGATGAGCCAATACAGCTTAATAAAAAATGTAGGTACGATCATTTATTGGAAAATAAGTTCTGAAAAAAATAATAGTTAAAAGTGTATTTTTTATAATGTGCTGACAATAAATGCGTATAGCCTGTAGAATGACTCAGACATTTTTTAAGCACGTGGAAAACTAAAAGGAATTTGAAGTTATTTGAACACTATTAATTTGGAGATGCTGAAAGGTGGATAATTAAGTAAATAGACGTATCTTAAATGAGGCATATTAATAAGGAAACATTTTTAAAGGGAGAGCAGGAAAACAGGGTCACATAAATATTATTTCAAAAACCCACGGTTATTTTCCTACTGTTTATCTTTCTTCTCTTCCTCGGTGTTAGGGACGTTATATAGACCACAAGTGGATGTGGTGAGTCTTTCTTGGCAAAAGAAGAGCAAAGCAGAATGTAAATTCTCTAGAAATCCTCTAGGGGAACGAGCCGGGTTTCTTTTGCATGCGTATGAAATTACCTCCTGAAGAGGAAAGGAGAACAAGAAGAAGGACAAGCTCTTGCATCTACCATTTGCTGAAACCTCATTACGTGAGCTTTGAGTTCTCAGTTTTCCCAGAAGAAACTCTTATGCATTTCAAGTTCAAATATATTGGTCAAAATTGTAAGATTTTCTTGACACTTTTTATTAAAAATCCAAGTGTGCTAACTGTCATAACCAGACAGTGGAGCATCTTGAAGACTGTGTATTCCTGGGATTCCAAATACCCTGAAAATTATACGTACTTATCACTTTCTCGGAGTCTATATATTTTAAACATCACTACAAGAAAGAGAGGCTTTATTCCTGTCTCATGAATTTTATACAATCATGTAGTATTATGACATCAATTTCCTGTGACATATTTTTAAAAAATACTTTTTGACTTGTTAAATACCTAGAGTGGGTAGGTTCTTGGCTAGCCCAAGTCTTGTATCTCTCGTACAAATAACCAACATTATATTCAGTTGCACTGGATGTAAATGCATTTTGCTCACTTTCTGAAGTCTGATTTAGCATACTATGATGAAAAAATGTTGCTTATAGGAACATGTGGGGAAAAAGTGTTTAGAGAGAATCTAGGAATAAAATTATTTGTAAGTACAATTTTCATAATTTTTCAATAATAAATCTGTAGATCCTAAATAATATTAGCTCTTAATGGAACACTGAAATGAAGGCAAACATTTGGAGCAAATTAGTTTGGAGAGGTTGAGTCCTCAGATTTTAATTGAATGTAAATAGTGCATTCAGTATGCAGGGCACCATCATTTGAACAGTCTTGAAAAAGCGGAAAAGAAGAGTCTCTGTTCAGGAAATAACACATTAAAAAGATATGTATAGCCTAGTTATGTCAGTAAACCAGTGTTATGTGTGTGTTAGCAGACCACCTCAGTGGATGAGATGTATTATAATCAGGATGTTTATCATACATAATTACTGAACAGGAGCTGTGTTATATGTCACTGACAAGCGCAGATCTGCACTTCTAGATTTATGTCCTCCCAGGTTCCTAAGCAGAGCTTGTTCGTATAAACCAGCAGCACCAGATGGACTGCCCTCCGGAGTACAATAGAACAACGTGGGATTTTACAGGGGAGAACGTTTCCTGTATCAAAACCACGGAAATACAGGCAGCCAGAGAAGCAAATCCCACCACTGACCAGAAAGAATTACTGGTCATATTTAAAATCTTATTGATATATTTGAACCTGACAAGCAGGATTTATGAAAAGACAGAGATTGTGAGAGAGAGACAGAGAAACAGAGGCAGAGACACAGAGAGAGGGAGAGACAGAAGGAAAACTTCTCTTCTTATTAAAAGACGAGCACAAACCGGTTTCTGTTTAGTAGTAATTGAAAGCACACTCTAAAGCCACTTTTTAGTAGATGTGTGACTATGGACACATTTGTTTACCGCTCTTCCATTTCCTCTTTGAAGCAATGGAGACAATAACTGCACTGCCCATGAGGATTAAATGTGATGAGGATTAAATAGTAACCTCTGTGTAATTGTTGGATGTAATTCTTATCCAGATTTTGTTGATGAGGAAACTTCTCAGAGAGTTTAAGAGACTTGCCCATCATTACCCAGCTAGTAACAGTAAAAGGCAATGAAGTGCCTCAGTTATCTATCGCTGTATAACAAATCACCCTAACATTCGGTGACTTAAAACAAGAACACTGTATCATTTCTCACGATTTTGTTGTGGACAGGCGGTTCTGCTGCTCATCTCACTTGGACTCACTTTGCAACTGCTTTTCCCTGGGTCAGCTGAGTACTAGGCTCAGCTAGAACAGCCACGATGGGAGGGCCTTTGTTCTCGAAATTTTAGTACACCTTTTCTCAGGTTTTCAAGACACAAGCCACTAGTGTACAAAAACCTTAACACCTCTGCTTGCCTGACATTTATTGATGTCACTTGGACCAAATCAAGTCACAAAGGTAAGCCCATACTCAACAGGGAGAGGATTACCCAAGGGTGTTGACACCAGAAGGTATGATTTATTGGAGGCCATCAGAGAGACACTCATCCACATTTATGGATTTGAAAATCCTTTGACTTTTTGTTGTGCTCTTTTGCTTATCAACTTCAGATAAGGAAATTTTCAAAATACGGAGTAGTTATTTATTTACATTGTTGGAGTGAAGAACCTCTGTGTATTTATTTATGTGTGTGCATGGACACACACTCATGAAAGCTTACATGGGGAGTGTTGCTGAAAATTCTTAAAATTTACTGACTCAGTGATCTACAGATTAATTGACAAAAAATATGGATAAATAATGTTCAAAAAATTTGTGGCAAACGAAGCCATAAAGATAATAAAACTGTTAAAGCAGGAACATGGATATTGAATCACGCTTGTGGCACCAACCTGCTAATTCATTACCTTCTGGTGGGTATTTGCTGATGAGTACTTAAGGTAACGAATGTTACCTATCATATCGAATGCTTTGCCCATCTGAAAATACAGTTATGAAATAATGTGTAGATTTTTATGAAAATGTACCTTTGATGTCATGTACGTCTCTCGAGTGGATTCACTTTTGTGTGATACTCCTTCATTTACATGGTATCATTTCCTTAAACAAAGAGTTGGTTCCCTCCTCTCCAAAATGCAGATAATAATACCTATAGTATAACTTTTTTTCTGTTTTTAGAATTAGAGATGATGTACATCGAAAAGCTGTCATAGTGTCTGGCACTAAATAAATGGTAGCAATCACTCCTCCTTGGTTTCGCTGGTGCGAATGCTCCTCCTCCTCTTCTCCTGGTGCTCCTTCTTTTTCACCTTAGACTCCTCCCCCTCTCTCCTACTTCTTCTCTTCTCCCTGACTCCTCTTCTTTTTCTGCTTCTGCTTCTCCCATTTCTCCTCTTTCTTTTAAATTTGTAGTGCCTAACAGAGTGCAGTCCCAGTAGGTGTTCAATAAATATTTGGTCATTGGATGAATGACTTTATAGTATTTGTGGATTTTGCATTAATTAAATGCCGTATTCAAATAACCTTGAAAGTGACAATTACACCAGTGACATGTATGTACCATATTAACACCACACATAAGTTTGAAGTAAAGAGATTTTATATGGTGTCTGTGTATTCTTCCTTTTAAAGGTAAGGGTCTTCTCTTTCGGGATAGGTGTTTACCTTATATCTCATACCAGACGACACTTCCAAATGTATTAACTGTCATTGGTCAAGTCTTTATTCATGACTCCACCCAGCTAAGTCACCCACTGATTTTCGGCCTTTATGATTCCAAGTGATAGAAAATTAGGCAGTAGGATTAATATTTTGTACGTAATGTTTCTGCTTGGCATTCCATTTAATTACACTTCATATCTGAGTATTTATTGTACTTGATGCTGAGGAAACTCACTCTTCAGTTTAATGAGTTCCTATCAGATCATTAATTTTCACACAATTTAAGAGCCAGCATGTGTGAGGGTAAAAGCAGAATATTTACATCAAAGTTGGCGTGTGAGTGGGGGTGTGTGTGTGTGTGCATACATGTGCATGAACCCTTCTTTCCTTCCTTCTTAAATTTTATTTCTGGTATCTTTTGCTGTGCACTATTTTAAGTATTTGTTTAGTAACATATAGCAATATTTGTCTTCATGGTTTCTGGGTTACAACATACGTAGTAAGTTTACAGCCATAAACTATTTTTTAAATTTTCCATATTTTCTTCCAATTGTGTATAGTTTTTAAAAGTAGGTATATTCTAAATACACCATGAATTTTTATGCAGATGGTTGGACATATGTTGGTTGTAAAGTCAAGCTCTACACTTTTGGTGTACAAATATGGATCCAAATATCATACAATCACTAATTTAATATCATCTTTACTATATACTTCTTTACCATTTATACATGCTTTTCATATAGACCTAATATGTTCCATTAATGCATTTTTCTCTTCTTACACCAAAAGCACACATTTTTAATTACTGTAACTTTATCATGTTACGATGTCTGGTAGGATATGTTTACTTTCTCTAGCTCAAGTACTGATTTTTCTGAATGCTCTTGGATATTTTTGTACATTTTACATATAAAATTTAAAATCTTTTGCTTCTTGTCTTTCGATTTTAACTTCTGGAATTGTTCTCACTTGCTGGAATCACAATTAGACAAATATTGAATTTTCTGACTCCTCAATTTTTTGTAAACTTTTTATTGTGTTTTCCTTCTCTTTATACTTTGTACTTTTATATTTTGGGTTATTTCCTTAGTTACATCTTTTATATCATAGATTGAAACTTCATGTGTCTTTATTATACAGCACTTTATTGGCAAAAATTTTAGAATTCATATTTTAATTATATAATCTTCCTTATTCCCTAATTTCTCTTATGCATAGCTGCTATATTTTAAAAAATTCTGAGAATATTAAATAAAATGTTTTTATTTTTATGGTCTTTTGTGTTTCCTAATTTTGTACGTACTATGTTTAGATTAGTTATTTTTTGTTTTCATCTTGGTCTTTTTCTTTCACGCTCTTTGTTATGAATGCTTGCTAATCCATGGTTGATAATTCATATTTTTTAATGGGAAACTTCAGTAATTTTTCACAAGTAGTTAATATTATTATTAAGCAGAAAAATAGCTAATACTTACACTGCTCTCACTACACATAAGACATTTCACCAATGTTAGCTCATTTAATGCTATCAACAACCCTACAAAGTTGGTATCTTATTACCATTTTTTACATTTGGAAAATTATACAGAAAGTGCCCAAGGCCACATGACTGTTAAGCAGGAGAACATAGATTTGAATCGATGCACCTAATTTAAGAAGTGATCTTAACCACTTCACTAATTTCTTCTGGAGTTATTTTTACCTATTTCCTAAGCAGAGAATGCCATCTAGTTGGCTGTCCTGCAGGATGAGTGGGAGAAACCAGACAGGCAGATGGGGATTCCCAACTCTACCTTGACTATGAAGAGCTTTACTCTGGAGGTGAAGTGGTTTTGTCTATTTCTCCACTAGAATTAGTTGGTTTTTAAAATTTCTTTTTCTTATGTACAATTCTTTACATCCAATAAGATGATTTGAATTATTTTGACTGGGTTCTGCTTCCGTGTTCATCCTCATCATTCAGTCTCCCTAGGAAAGTGTTACACTTCTCAGTTTGGGGGCTTTATTATCATGAAGGCAGCATTTAAATACCTGCTCTGAATATTCACAAGGCAAATCTGCCTAGCTACTTTACAGGCAGTCCTTTATCTAATTATCATAATGATAACTCCCAAAGCCCTTTTTTTTTTTGTGAGGAAGACTGTCGCTGAGCTAACATCTGTGTCAATCTTCTTCTATTTTATGTGACATGCTATTACAGCATGGCTTGATGAACAGGGCTGGGTCCACAACCAGGATCCGAACTGCCAACACTGAAGCGGAGCACATGAACGTAATCACCACACCACCGATCCAGACTCTCTCAAAGTCCTTTTTTTTTTTAAGGAGGTAATATAGTTTATGCCACATCAAAGCTATTAAAATATAGTAACACGGGGCCAGCCCGGTGGCGCAACTGTTAAGCGTGCACATACAACTTCGGCGGCTCAGGTTCACTGGTTAAGATCCCGGGTGCAGACACGGCAATGCTGTCAAGCCATGCTGTGGTAGGTGTCCCATATATAAAGTAGAGGAAGATGGGCATGAATTTTAGCTCAGGGCCAGTCTTCCTCAGGAAAAAGAGGAAGATTGGCAGGAGATGTTAGCTCAGGGCTAATCTTCCTCAAAAAAAAAAAAAATAGTAACACTATTTAACGTTATATTTCATCTATACATTCATCTGCTCCATATCTCCCTGCTTCATTATTATTATATGTTAAAGGATTTTAAATGACATTTACGTACATCAAAATGCACAAATGTTGGATTTTAGTTTTTTTTACAATCCAGTGGTTTTGAGTGTGTTCAGAATTGTGCAACCATTACCAACAATCTGATCACAGAATATCTTCATATCCCCAAATCAGCCCATTAATTAGTAGAAGTCACTCCTGATTTTCCCCCCAAACTCTCTCTTCCCCAGAACGGGGCAACCAGCAATATACTATCTGTCTCTATTGTTAAAAGATAAACTGAGGTACACTAAAATTTTCAAGAGCTCATTTGAGCATACATCAACAGGAATTGGGCATTGCCAAACCAAAAGTGGTTAGGAAGACTCCACCAACAGGACCTGGGAGAGAGGTTTTGTTTTCTTTTTTCCCCCTAGGAAGTTTAGCCTTGAGCTAACACCTGCCAATCCTCCTCATTTTTCGGAGGAAGACTGGTCCTGAGCTAACATCCGTGCCCATCTTGCCCCACTTTATATGTGGGACACCTACCACAGCATGGCTTACCACACAGTGCCGTGTCCGCACCCGGGATCCGAACCGGCAAACCCCAGGCCACTGAAGCAGAGCCTGTGAACTTAACTGCTGCGCCACCGGGCCGGCCCCTGAGAGAGGTTTTTAAAGAGATGTGGAAGCAAAGCAAGGAAATCATTTTATTGTTATAGTTTAAACAGTTGCTTTATTTGAGAAAGCCAAGTTGGCTGTTTGTGATTTGCTGCTCTTCAGTTCATTTTCTTGATTTCGGTGCATTGACTGTGGCATAGGTTACCAAGGCATTAGAGTCTGCCAGTCAAAAGACCTCCTTGTTTAATTACTTTAACACTATGGATTTGCCTACTTTGGATATTTCGTATAAATAGAATCATGAAATTTGTGGTCTTTTGTGACTTACTTCTGCACGTAGCATAATATTTCATGTTCATCTGTTGTAGCATGTATCAATATTTCATTCCTTTTATTGCTGAATAATATTCCATTGCAAAAAAAATGTAGATCTTGTTTATCCATTCATCAGTTGATGGACATTTTTATTGCTAGCATTTTTGTCAATTACCATGTGGTTTTTATGTATGTTTCCATTTCTGCTGGGTGTATGCCTAGGCAGGGAATTGCTTGGACATATGATCACTCTGTTTAACATGTTGACAAACTGCCAACTGTTTTCCAAAGTAGCTGCAACATTTTACATTCCCAACAGTAGTGTATTAAGGTCACATTTTTTTCTACATCCTCACTAACATTTGTCCTTTTCTGTCCTTTTGATGATAGCCATCATAGTGGATGTAAGTGCCATCTCATTACTATGTTGATTTGCATTTCACTGAATGACTAAGAATGTTGGTCATCTTTTCTTGTGCTTTTTGAGCATTTGCATATCTTCTTTACAAAAGTGTTTATTCAAGTCCTTTTCCCATTTGACAAAGATGGGCTTTTGTCTTTTTATCGTTGAACAATAAGTATTCTTTATATACTCTGGGCACTAGACCCTTATCAGATGCATGATTTGCAAGTATTTTCTCCAATTATGTGGGCTATGTTTATTCACTTTCAGATAGGAGTCCTTTTCAGTACAGAAGTCTTTAATTTTAAGGAAATCCAATTTATTTTTCTTTTGTTACTAGTTCTTTTAATGTCTTTTTTTTTTTTTTTAGGAAGATTATCCCTGAGCTAACTACTGCTAGTCCTCCTCTTTTTTGCTGAGGAAGCCTGGCCCAGAGCTAACATCATGCCCATCTTCCTCTACTTTTATATGTGGGATGCCTACCACAGCATGGTTTGCCAAGCAGTGCCATGTCAGCACCCGGGATCCGAACCAGTGATCCCTGGGCTGCTGAGAAGCAGAACATGCAAACTTAACCACTGTGCCACCGGGCCGGCCCCTTTAATGTCTTATCTCGTAAACCATTGCTGAATCCAAGGTCACAAAGATTTACCTCTATGATTTCTTCTAAGAGTGTATAGTTTGTGCTCTTACATTTAGGTCTCTGGTCATTTTTAAGTTAATTTTGTGTGTATGTGATATAAAGTAGGGGTCCAACTTAATTCTTTGGCATGTGAGTATCCTGGTGTCCAAGCATAATTTGTTAAAGATTATTTTTCTCTCCATTCACTATTCTTAACATCTTTGTCAGAATCAGTTGGCCATATTTATCTATTTCTACATTTATTTCTAGGATTAATTTCTAGATTCACAACTATATTTCATTGTCTGTCCATCTATCCTTAGGCCAGTACAACATTGTACTGATTAGTGTAAATTTGTAGTAACTTTTGAAATTGAGAGCAATGACTCCTCCAACTTTTCCAGATTATTTTGGTCATTCTGAGTGTTTAATATTTCCATGAGAATTTTGGGAACAGTTTTTAAAATTTTGCAAAAGAGTCAGCTGAGATTTTTTTATTAAAATGAATTGAATCTGTAGATCAAGTAAGAAAGTATTACCATCTTAACAATATTAAGTCATTCAATTTATGCACATGGGATGTCTTTCCATTAATTAGACTTTCTTTAATATCTTTCAACAAGGTTTATAGATTTGTTTATAGGTCTTACACTTTTTTTGTTAAATTTATTCCCAGGTACTTACATCTTTCTGATGCTATTGTAGATAGGGTTGTTTTCTTAATTTAATTTTTAAATTGTTCATTGCCAGGATATAGAAATAAAATTGAATTTTCTACATTGATCTTTTATACTGCAACCCTGCTGAAATTGTTTATTACTCCTAATAGTTTTATTGTGGATTTTTTCAGATTTTGTATTTTGTATATGCAAGATCATGACATCTATAGAGATAGTTTTACTTATCTCTTTCAAACCTTTATTTTTCTTGCCTAATTGCTCTGGCTAGAGTCTCCAGTAGAATGTTGAATGGAGCTGGCAAGAGTAGACATCCTTGGCTTGTTCCTAATGCAGGGAGAAAGCATTCAATCTTTCACTTATGTAATGTTAGTTGAGTGTTTTAATTAGATGTATTTTACCAGGCTGAGGAATACCCATCTATTCAATCTGTTGTTTTCCTCTTTTTTAATCACAAAAAGGTGTTGGATTTGATAAAATTAGACAAATATTTTTTGTCTATTGAGGTTATCATATAATTTTTCTTGTGTTCTGTTAATGTGTTGCATTATTGATTGACTTTCAAATGTTAAACCTACCTTTCATTCTTGGAATAAATCCTACTTGGTAATCAAGTACAATCTTTTTCTTAATACTTCTGTTTTGGGTTTGCTGGAATTTTGTTGATGATTTTTGCTTCCATAGTCAAGGGATATTGATCTATAATTTTCTTCTTGTGATGTCTTTGTCTTGTTTTATTAGGGTGATACCATCCTCACAGAATGAGTTGTGAAGTATTCCCTCGTCTTCTATTTTAAGGGAGAGTTTGAGAGGAATTTGTATTAATTCTTCTCTAAATGTTTGTTTGAATTCACCATTGAAGCCATCAGGCCAGGACTTTTCTTTGTGGGATGCTTTTGGATTACAGATTGAATGTCCTATTATAGGACTATTCAGATTATCTTTCATTTTTAGTTAGTTTTGCTAGTTTGTGTCTTTCTAGGAATTTCTCATTTCACCTGTTATCTAATTTTTTAGCATACAAATGTTGATAGTGTTCCCTTATAATTCTTTTCTTTTCTGTAAAGTCTTTTTTATGTCCTTTCTTTTATTCCTGATTGTGATAATTTGAGTTTTCTCTTTTTTTCCCATGATCTATCTAGCTATAGGTTTGTCAATTTTTTTTTATCTTTTCTGAAAATCAACTTTTTGCTTTACTTTTCTCCAGTGGTTTTCAATTCCCTATTTCACTTACCTAATCTTTATTATTGCCTTTATTTCTCCTTGTTTTATATTACTTTGA
Source organism: Equus asinus (assembly GCF_041296235.1). Taxonomy (NCBI): domain Eukaryota; kingdom Metazoa; phylum Chordata; class Mammalia; order Perissodactyla; family Equidae; genus Equus; species Equus asinus. The sequence goes on along the minus strand of NC_091792.1, from coordinate 110,713,238 downwards.
TTTTCTAATTTCTTAAGGTAGAAATTTAGCTTGTTGATTTGATATTTTCTTTTTTTTTTAAAGATTTTATTTTTTCCTTTTTCCCCCCAATGCCCCCCAGTACATAGCTGTATATTCTTCATTGTGGGCCCTTCTAGTTGTGGCATGTGGGACGCTGCCTCAGCATGGTTTGATGAGCAGTGCCATGTCCACGCCCAGGATTCAAACCAACGAAACACTGGGCCACCTGCAGTGGAGAGTGTGAACTTAACCGCTCGGCCATGGGGCCAGCCCTTTGATATTTTCTTTTTAATGCAAGTGTTTATTATTATACATTTCTTTCTAAGCACTGCTTTAGAAGCATTCTATTAGTTTCAGTATGTTGTGTTTTGTTTTCATGCATCTTAATATATTTTCTAACTTCCCTTTGATTCCTTCCTTATTCCTTTGGTTATATAGAAATGTGTTGTTTAATTTCCAAATGCTTGTGAGTTTTCCTAATTTCGGTCTTTTATTGGTTTCTAATTTTGATTCCATTGAAGTTATACTATTTCAATCCTTTAAATTATGCTGCATCTTGTTTTATAGCCTAGCATAAAGTTTATCCTGGAGAATGTTACATGTGCACTTGAGAAGAAAATGTATTATGCTGCTTTTTGGAGTGTTGTATTTTTGTTAATTAGGAGTAGTAGGTTTATAGTGTTATTCAAGCCTTCCTTTTTTTTTTTTTTAGGCCTTCTGCCTAGTTGTTCTATCCATTTTTAAGTGTGATACTAAAGTCTCCAACTAATGTCATGGAATGGTCTATTTCTCCCCTCTGTTCTGTCCTACTTTGCCACATGTATTTAGAGACTATGTTGTTAGGTGCATATATGTCTATAATTATGGTATTTTGCTAATGGATTGTTTTATCATTAGAAAATGTCCCCCGTAAAATTATCTTAAAGTCAACATTTTCTGATATTAATAGAGTCATTCGAGTTCTCTTTTAGTTCCTGTTTGCATGGTAAATCTTTTTCATTATATTGCTTTCATTCTGTTTGTGTGTTTGAATCTAAACTATGTATGCTATAGACAGCATATAGTTGGATCATGTTTTGTTTTGTTTTAAAAAATCTATGCTACCAATCCCTGGCTTTTGATTACAATGTTTATTTGCATTTTACATAGTTACAGCTAAGATGGGATTTACATCTGTCATTTTGTTATTTGCGTTTTCATGCTACAAGATACTTTCTAGTATACAATATTGAGTTCTTTTTTCCTTTTATTATGTATTTTTAGTTATTTGCTTAAATGTTGCCCTTGGGATTACAATTAGCATCTTATCCTAAAACAATGAAGTCCACGTTTATACTTACTTAGTTTTAATGGTATACAGAAACTTTGCTGCAATATAGCTCTGTTACCTCCTCTCTCCTTTGTGCTATTGTTGCCATAGATTACATCTTCATATACTTTAACCCCAACAAGATGATTTTACAATTTTTGCTTTATGCAGTCATCTTTCAAATTAGAGAGGAAAAAAATGTATTTAAAATTTTAAAGTATAAAGCCGAACAAACAAATATCAACAGCTCTTATTTTTAGTCTGTCAGAGAAGTGAGGTCACAAAGATAATTGCAGCCCCCAAAATTGGAGAGACAGACAGTCAGACACAGAAAATTACATTTACTGGAGCAGAAAACCACAAGAAACATCCAGGGTAGGAAAACCTGAATTCAGGATGACCCAGTCTTAGGGGGGCCCTCACAATTCTGTGAGTTTTGCTCGAGAAGCTCTACCAGGTCCTCCCAGTGAATATTGATGAAAAATCCCTTCATGCTTTTGGCAGTGGGAGGGGGAAAGTAACCATTCTGAAATATGCCAGAGCACTCTGTTCCTAACAAGGCCTTGCCTCAGGAGAAACTATTTTGCCAGAGTCTACCCTGCTGTTGTTATTTCACAGCCTGACTTACCTGGCACAAATGAAATACCCATCTCCAGCTCCCTCTAGCCTTCTTTGTGGGGGAAGTGAAATACCCAACTCCAGATCCCTCCAGGAATCCTGAACCACCTAAGGGGGGAAAAATTGAGAAGCACTAGTGAAGTTTGTAGGCAGGGGCACAGGCTCACCAAAAGACTGAGCCCTAACCATAAGCCTTCCACATATTTTCCTTCCCCTAACCTTACGATTATGTTACTAAAGCCCTATTTACTGCAGTTCCTTTTATCCAGTACATTGCACTGGCCTTTCAACACACAAGCCATATTAACTGGAAAAAATATAGTTTAAAGAAACTGAAAAAGCATCAGAACAAGAGTCAGATATGTCAGGAATGTTGCAATTATGACCAGGAATTTTTAAAAACTGTGAATAATATGCTAAGGGCTTGAACAGAAACAGTAGGGAACATATAAGAAAAGACGGATAATGTAAGCAGATAGAAATTCAAAGAAAGAATCAAAAAGGAATGCTAGAGATAAAAATACTGTGACAGAAATAAAAGTGGTGTGATGGGCTGATAAGTAGACTGGACCTAAGTGAGGAAAAAATCTCTGAACTTCGGCATATGACAACAGAAACTTTCAAAACTTAAAAACAAAGAATAAAAGCCAGAAAAAAAAAAAGAATAGAATATGCAAGGACTGTGACACGAATACCAATAATGAGAACACCAGAAGAAGAGAGAAAGGCATAGAAGCAGTATTTGAAGGAATAATGGCTCAGAAGTTTCCACAAATTAATGTCAGACACCAATCCACAGATCCAGCAAGCACAGAGAACACCACACAGTATAAATGCAAAAACAAAAACAAAAACAAACTTGACTCAAGGAATATCAAATTTAAATTTCAGAAAATCAAAGATAAAGAAAAGGTTGTGAAAGAAGCCAGAAGGTAAAACATCTTATCTACAGGGAAGGTAATATAATTTACATCTGACTTCGCCTCAGAAACCACACAAGCAAGAAGAGAGTGGAATGAAATATTTAAAGTGTTGAGAGAACAAAACTGCCAACCTAGAATTCTGTACTGTATAAAATTATCCTTCAAAAGTGAAAGAGAGAGCCAGCCCTGGTTGCTTAGTGGTTAAGTTCAGCATGCTCCACTTCAGCAGCCTGGGTTCAGTTCCCTAGTGTGGACCTACACCAGTTGTCTATCAGTGGCCATGCTGTGATGGTGGCTCACATACAAAATAGAGGAAGATTAGCAATAGGTATTAGTTCCTATTACCTATTACCTAATAGGTAAACTTCCTCAGCAAAAAAAAAAAAAAAAAAAAAGTGAAAGAGACAGATTTTCTTAGACAGATATTGAGGGAGTTTATGGCCAGTAGACCTGCCTTGAGAGAAATGTTAAAAGAAGTTATTTAAAGGGAAAGAAAATGATAGAGATCAAAAACTTGGATCTAAATAAATACAGAAAGAGCATCAGGGAAAAAGTAAGTGGAGGTAAAATAAAAGCTTTTACTCTTCTTAATCTTAATTGATCTAATAGACAACAGTTTGTTCAAAATAATAATAGCAACAATGTATTCATTATGTATGTATAATATACACAGTAAATATAATGCTTACGTATAAGTAAAATGAGTTACCGCAATGATGCTAGGTACTTGTATTACACATGAAGTGTTATAGTGTCATTTGAAAGTAGACTTGGACTAGCTGTAAATGTATATTACAAACTCCAGAGGAACCACTAAAAAAATTCTAAAAAAGAATTTAATTGACATACTAAGAAAAAGAGACAAATGAGAGCATATAAAATGATCAGTTAAAACCACAAAAGTATAGAACACAAAAGTATGCACAAATAACAAAGGCAACAAAAAGAAAACAGTAAAAAATATGGTACTTTATAATCCAACTGTATTGATAATCACTTTAAATGTCAATGAGTTACATACACCAGTTAAAAGACAGAGATTATCAGAGCAGATCATAAAACATGACCAACTATATTTCGTCTACAAGAAACTCACTTTAAATATACGGAAATATAAAAGTAAAAAGATGGAGAAAGATATGCCATGCTAACACTAATCAAAAGAAAGTGTGAGTAGCTAGTTAATTTCTGACAGAGCAGATGTCAGAGCATGGAAATTTATGCGAGAAAGAGGGAAATTACATAATGATAAAGAAGTCAATACTCCAAGAAGACATGACAATCCTTAATGTGTACATGCCTAATAACAGAGCATGAAAATATGTGAGGCAAAAACTGATAGACAGCAAAGAGAAATAGATGAGCCTACTATTATAGTTAGAGGCTTGAACACCCTTCTATCAGAAACAGAAATTTCAACAGGCAGAAAATCAGTAATGACGTAGTTGAAATCAACAACACCATTAATCAACTGGATATAATTGACATCTATAGACTACTTCATCTCACTTCAGCAGAATTCACATATTTCTCAAGCTCACATGGAACATTCACCTAAGATAGACCACGTTATAGACCATAAAACACATCTTAAAAAATTTAAAAGAATAGAAATCATAAAATGTCTACTCTCAGACCACAATGGAATTACAGTAAAAATCAATAACAGAAAGATAGCTGGGGAATCCCAAAACTCATGGAGATTAAACAACACAGTTCTAAATAAAACATAGGTCAAAGAAGTTCTCAAGAGAAATTTCCAAACACCTTGAACTAAATAAAAATATAGCTTATCAAAATTTGTGGGATACAAAGAAAACAGTACTTGGAAGGAATTTACAGCATTGAATGTACATATTAGAAAAGAAGAAACACCTAAAATCAAGAATTGAAGCTTCCATCTTAGGAAACCAGAAAAATAAGAGCAAATTAAATCTGAAGTAAGCAGAAGAAAAATAATAATAATAATTAGAGTATAAATCAGTGAAGTTTAAAACAAGGATTCAATAGAAAAAGATTAATGAAATCAAAAGTTCGTTCTTTGAAAAAAAATCAATTAAATCCATAAACCTATCTAGCCAGGCAAACTAAGAAAAAAAAAAGACAAAAATCAATAATATCAGAAATAAAAGAGAAGGCATCACTCCAAATCCCATGACCATCAAAATGATAATAAAGAAATATTTTGAATGACTCTATGCTCACAAATTTGATAACATAGATGAAATGAACTAATTATTTGAAAGCTGTAGGCAGCCAAAACTCGCACAAGAAATAGAGACTCTGAATAGGCTTATATCTACTAAAGAAATTGAATCAATAATAAATAACCTTCCAAAACAGAAAGCACCAGGCCCATATAGGTTCACCAATGGATTCTACTAGATATTTAAGGGAGAAACTATACTAATTCTCTACAATCCTTTCCAGAAGACAGAAGCACAAGGAAGACTTCCTAACTCACTTTAAGAGGGCAGCATTACCCTATACCAAAACCAGACAAAGATATTACAAGAAAAAAAAACTTCAGGGCATATCTACCAAAAACTTAAATGTAAACATCCTCAACAAAAAATTAGCAGGTTGAATCCTACAATATATATTAAGAATTATACATCATAACCAAATGGGATTTATCCCAGATATTTAAGGCTAGTGCAACATTTGAAAACTAATTAATAAAATCAGCAGGCTAAAGAAGAAAAATCACATGATCATATCAATAGATGCAGAAAAAGTATTTGATAAAATCCAAAATTCATTTATGACAAAAACTCTCAGCAAAGTAGGAATAAAGAGAAACTTCATCAACTTTATACAGAACATCTACAAAAAGCTACAGCTAATATTATACTTAATGGTGAGAAATTTGAAGATTTTGCACTAAAGTCAGGAACAGGCAAGGATGTCCTCTCCCACCACTGCTTTTCAACATTCTACTGGAAGTCCTGGGTATTGTAATAAGACACGACAAATGAAATAAAAGGTATACAGATTAGGAAGAGAAATAAAACTGTCTTTGTTTGCAGATCATGTGGTTGTCTACATAGAAAATTCAAAAGATTAGACAAAAAACTCTTGGGACTAATAAGTGATTATAGCAAGTTTGTAGGACACAAGGCTAACATAAAAAAGTCATTTGCTTTTCTATATACTATCAATGAATGAGTGGAATATGAAATTGAAAACAAAGTACCATTTAAACTACCAAAAGTGAAATACTTAGGCATAAAATCTAAGACCATATGTTCAAGATATATATGAGGAAAGCTACAAAACTATGATGAATAAAATTAAAGAAGAATAAATGAATGGAGAAATGTTCCATGTTTATGGAAAGGAAGACAATATTGTCAAGATATCTTCTTCTCAATTTGACCTATAGATTCAATGCAATCTCAGTTGAAACCCCACAAAGTTATTTGGTATGTATCAACAAACTAATTCTAAAGTTTATAAGGAGAGCAAAAACCCAGACTAGGTAGCCCAATATTGAAGTAGAACAAAGTCATGTGACTGATACTACTTAACATCAAGACAATATTATAATGCTCCAGTAATCAAGACAGTGTGATATTGGTGAAAGAATAGACAAATAGATGAAGAGAACAGAAACAGACCCACATAAATATATTCAACTGATCTTTGACAAAGGAGCAATAGCAATACAAAGGATAAAAGATTGTTCAGCAAATGGTGCTAGAAAAACTGGGCATCCACAGGAAAAATAATAATAAATCTAGGAACAAATCTAATGGCTTTCACAAAAATCAACTCAGAACGGATTACAGACCTAAATGTAGAAAGCAAAACTGTAAAACTCGTAAAAGATAACATAGGAGAAAACCTAGATGTCCTTGGATATGGAGATGACTATTTAGACACAGTACCAAAAGTACAATTGATGAGCTGGACTTCACCAAAATTAAAAACTTCTGCTCTACAAAAAACAACATCAAGAAAATGAGAAGATAAGCTACAGAGAGAAAATATTTGTAAAAACACATCTGATGAAAGACTGTTATCCAAAATATACAAGGAACACTGCAGTAACTTACATTTCCAACCAACAGTGCACGTGACTTGCCTTTTCTCCACATTCTTGCCCATACATGTTTTTTTGATAATAGTCATTCTAACAGGTATGAAGTGATATCTCATTGTCATTTTGATTTGCATTTCCTGGATGGATGATTAATGATATTGAGCATCATTTCATGTTCCTGTTGGCCATCTGTAAATCTGTTCAGATCCTCTTCCCATTTTTTAATTGAATTGTTTGGGATTTTTTGCTCTTGGGTTGTATGAGTACTTTATATATTTTGGATATTGCCTCCTTATCAGTAATATAATTTTCAATATTTTCTCCTATTCACTAGATTGCCTTTCCATTTTGCTGATGGGTTCCTTTGCTGTGAGAAGTTGTTTAGTTTGATGTAGTCCCATTTATTTATTTTTGCTATTGTTGCCTTTATTTTTGGTGTCAAATCCAAAAAAAAAAAAACATCACCAAGACCAATGCCAAGGAGTTTACTGCCTATATTTTCTTTTAGGAGTTTTATAATTCCAGGTCTTACACTCAACACTTTAATACATTTTGAATTAATTTTTCTGTATAGTATAAGATATTGGTCCAGTTTTATTCTTTTGCATGCGGCTGTCCAGTTTTCCCACCACCATTCATTGAAGAGACCATCCTTTCCCCGTTGTACATTCTTGGCTTCCTTGTCATAAATTAATTGATTATATATGCATGGGCTTATTTCTAGGCTCTCTATTCTGTTTCGTTGATCTATGTGTCTGTTTTTACGCCAGTACCATACTGTTTTGATTACTATTGCTTTGTAGTATAGGCTGAAACCAGGGAGCATAATGACTCCAGCTTTGTTCTTCTTTCTCAAAAGATTACTTGGGCTGTCTGAGTTCTTTTGTGGTTCCATACAAATTTCAGAATTATTTGCTCTATTTCTGCGAAAAAATGCCATTGGAATTTTGATAGACATTGCATTGAATCTCTAGATTTCTTTGAGTAGTATGGACATTTTAACAATATTAATTCTTCCAATCTATGAACACGGTATATTTTCATTTATTTGTGTCTTCTTCAATTTTGTTCATCAACGTCATGGTTTTCAGTAGAGAGGTCTTTCACCTCCTTGGTTAAATTTACTCCTAGGTATTTTATTCTTCTTGATATCCTTGTAAATGAGATTGCTTTCTTAATTTCTCTTTCTGAAACTTTGTTATTGCTATATAGAAATGCAACAGATTTTTGCATATTGACTTTGTATCCTGCAAACTTACTGAATTCATTTATTAGTTTTAACAGTTTTTTGGGGGGGGGTTTAGGATTTTCTATATATAATATCATGTCAACTGCCAATAGTGACAGTTTTCCTTCCTTCTTTCCAATTTGGATGACTTTTATTTCTTTTTCTTGCCTAATTGCTCTGGATAGGCCTTCCAATACTATGTTGAAGAAAAGTAGTGAGAGTGAGCAACCTTGTCTGATCTTAGAGGAAAAACTGTCAACTTTCACTCTTGAGTATGTTGTTAGTCTTGGGTTTGTTATATACGGCCTTTATTAGGTTGAAAAACCTTCCCTCTATATCCACTTTGTTGAGAGCTTTTATCATGAAGGGATGTTGGATTTTGGTCAATGCTTTTTCCACGTCTATTGAGATGATAATATGATTTTTGTCCTTTGTTTTGTTAATGGGATATATCACATTGATTGCATCCCTGGAATAAATCCCATTTATCTTACTGTATGAATCCTTTAAAGTATTGTTGAATTCAGTTTGCTATTTTTTTGAGTATTTTTGCATCAATGTTCATCAAGGATATTGTCCTGTAATTTTCTTTTCTTTTTTATGGTATCCTTGTCTAGTTTTGGTATCAGGAGAATGTTGGCCTCATAAAATTAGTTTGACAGCGTTCTCTCTTCTTCTATTTTTGGAAGAGTTTGAGAAGCAATGGTATTAATTCTTTTTTGAACTTCTGGTAGAATTTACCAGTGAAGCTGTCTGGTCTAGGACCTTTGTTTGTTAGGAGGTTTTTGATTACTCATTCAACCTCCTTACTAGTAATTGGTCTGTTCATATTTTTCTATTTCTTATGATTCAATCTTGGTATGTTATGTGTTTCTAGGAATTTACTCATTCTTCTAGGTTATCAAAATTTTTGGCATTTATTGTTTATTGGATTCTCTTTATGACCCTTTGTATCTCCTTTATTTTTAAAGAATAGTTTGTTGGATGTAGAATTTTTGTTTACTACTTTTTTATTTTAGCTCTATGAATAGATCATCTTACTTCTTTTTGGAGTTTCAGTTTCTGATGTCAGTTGTTAATTGTATTGAGGATCTGTTGTACGTGATGGATCATTTTTCTCTAACTGCTATCAAGATTCTCCCTTTGAATTTAGTCTTCGACAATTTGAATATAATGTGTCTATGTGTAGATTTTCTTGACCTTAACTTTCTTAGAGCTTGCTGAGTGTTGAGTCCTTGGATATGGATATTAAAGTTTATTCATAAATTTGGTCAATTTTGATCCATTTTTATTCAAATATGTTTTGTCCTTTTCTCTCTTCTCTCCTTCTGAGACTCCTGTTATATTTATTTTTTTATGCCTTATGATATCTATGTTAGGATGAAAATAGTCCCCCAAAAGATACCCATGTCAAATCCTTGGAACTAGTAAATGTTACCTTATGTAGAAAACAGGATTTTTGCAGATGAAATTAAGTTAAAGATCTTGAAGATGAGATCATCCTGGATTATTGAGGTGGATTCTAAATCCAATGACAGTGTTCCTTGGGAGCTACAGGAGAAAAATAGAAGAGAAGGAGACAATATGATCACAGGTAGAGATATAAGAGCAATGTGTCCCAAGGATTCCAACAGACACTAGAAGCTTAGAGAGGCAAACAATGGATTTTTCTCTTACACACCAGAGGGAATATATCTTTGCCAATATCTTTATTTGGATTTTGGCTTCCAGAATGAGGAAGAATAATTTTCTGCCATTGTAGGCCACCAAATTTGTCGTAATTTATTATGAATACTTAAGGAAATAAATAACCTGTCTTAAATGTCTCTGAGGCAGTTTATATTTCTTCATTCCTGTTTTTCATACTGGGTAATCTCACAGACCTGCTTATGAGCATAAAATTCTAGATTCTCAGGAATATGTCAGTACTTTCAAAGCCCCTTATGGATATTTCATTACCCAGATTATCCTTTCAAGATTTTTGGCCAGCTTCTTGTTTGCATTACATAATATATCCACCTCAGGCATCCACCATTTAAAACAATTAACACTGATTGTTTTTGGCACATACAGTGGGATCAGGATTTCCTCACTGAGTAAGGTCTGAATCAAGTCAAATAAAGACAATTTCTGCAAATGTGGCTTTTCTAGGAATATTCTAGAAAAGCCAAATAGTGATAATTCTCTGAGCACGTTTCCTTTCTTTTCTAAAGGCTCCAAACCCATCTTCGACTATTAGTGGCTGCTAGCCTGCTGATTTTCACAGCTAACATTGCTCCAAGAATGCTGGCTTTTAAGGCTACCATGGTGCTTGGGAGAGGGGAATTGTAATAGGACAATTTAAAATGCTTAACAAGATTCAGCCATTTTTCTTGAAAAAACACTCCTTAGATTGTTGTAAGCTGTGGCTATTTGCAGAGTTCTGAAACATTTGATTTTGACAATTTTTGCCAGCGTTTGAAAACTTTTATGGGGGGGGTAGATTTAGAAAACCTCATTCTGATGTTCTGAAAATATGCCCAAAAAACAATTTTGAGGATTTTTTATAATACTTGATTCCAATTTTGTTCCCTAGGTTCTAAAGTATGTGATTTCCCTTGAGAGAAGGATGCAATAGCTTTTTGGTTACAGGTTTCTTCTCTCTAATTTGTTTATTCTACTTTTTCACTTTATGCTTTCCAGAAATAATACACAACCTCTTCAACTGATAGCACCTTTTTGTTTTGGCAATTCTTCCTTTGCTTGTACACACATACCTATACCTAAATTCATTTTCTCTCATTTCATTGGGGTTAGGAGGAATGAAATTATACATGGGTGTTTAATCTACCATCTTGAAGTAGACTTCACATTCACTACTTATATTTAATTTAAAAGATCCATATATGCATAGATTGATAATGAACATGTTCCTATCATTCAATTTGTGTCTAACTGAATGCTTTATTTAGAAAAAAACTATTTTTTTCATTCTTAAGGGGTTTTCTTATTGTTCTTGGACACTTTTACCAGGATACTCATGTTTAGTTCTTCAGTTTGAATAATTTAAACACTGAAAGAACAGCTAATAGACAAATCTTAGAGAGAAAGGGAGAGAACTAGCTTGCTATGCTACATGAGAAAAAGTCTTGAGACTATATATCATTAATAGGAATGCCCATGTAGGCTGAGCATTACTCTATTAAAGCTAAATATTTAAGATATACTATGCAAATTCCATTCCTCCTGTATTTGTTAAAGTATGCATAAAACAAAAGATGTGCACACTCATTCATAAAAAGAAAGTATTGCCTGGTTAAAAATCACCGGCTAGCCAACTAGTTTCTAAATATGACTATTGAGGCATTTTTAGCAGGCAGAAAACTATCTATGAAAATATCTACAGTCTATGACATGTAAGTTTTCTACCTGAGTAAAAATGTAAATTTTGTGCACGAACTTCCAATGCATTTCCATTATAATTACATAATATTGCCAGTGCTTTTGTGCCTCTCTTTTTTATTCCTTTCATTTCTGAGGACTGTGTTGCATTCAAAGGAAAAATTGGGGGATAAATGGTTATTGAGATTGGAGCTAACTCGATCGTTTTGATGTGTTTCCATGAAATGCAGACAAAGGCTTTTGGTTTCCAGTGGTGCTCAGGCAGTTTGAAATTATGGAGTTCTGAATTACATGAGGATAAGTGGCTCATATTTTATCCATAACCAGAGTGCGTGCTTCACTCATGGGTAGGAGGCAATTTTCATTTTTAGGAATCACTTCTCTTGAAGGGACGAATAACCAGCAATGTTTCTACAAGCTGTTAGTAAAGTATGGTTCTATGTGTTATTAAAATGTCTCTATTCATAAACCTTTCTCCTTACAACATTTGAGAACTAGCTTTAAGAATATTATAGATGATGTATGACTATGGTTTGTATTGTCTTAGGTACTTGGGTGATTGTTTCTCTTACATCTTCAGCCCTCGCTTCCATAACCTTCATCTTCTCATTACTACTTTCCTTTCTCTGTTCACCCAAAGATATATTCTCCTCAGTAAGTCTCTATTTTAACTTCTTGTGTCCAATCAAATCTTTAGAAAAGATATGCTGTTCTCATGAGTATGCCAAGTACTAAAGGGGCCTGAAAAAACAGGAGAGAGAGTTAAATCAGTTTCTGTCCTTAAAAATATAGGAGCACGGAAGAGTCCTCATTATCAACTATGAAAAAGAAGCTCTCAGGTTAAATTTGGCAAGCTTTCCATTTCTTTTTTTTTTTTTTTGGTAGAGTTAAGCATGTCTATCTGAGTTTTATGATCCTGTAGAAAGCACCTCACAGGTGAATTTTAAAAAGTGTCATTCCACATTACTGAGAAACCCTCACCATCTTTTGGAAATCCTGCTGATGAGCTACCAGTAATTATTAATTTAACAGAGCAGAGGAGTCCAGACTTACTAAAACATATTCAACTTATTATCCAGTAGCCTGCAGAAGTAGCACAATTAAATCCAAATATCAGATATCCCAAAGAACATTGAATTAGTTACAGATACTTGTTTGCTCACAAACAATAACATCTCCTCATCTAGAATAGTTAAATAATGAAAAGGAAAAAGCATCCTGTAAGGTTACAGAGAAGACGTGGAACTTAGCCCAGGTGTATTTTGAGGATAAGGATGAAGACAGGGCACCTCAGATTGTAAAGGGGCTTCCTGATAGGGGTATGGAATAACAGAGCACGCCAGCAAACAAATTTGCTAAACGTAACCATTAAGCAATTCAATAAACATTTTCACTTTCTCTCAAACACATATGACAGTAGAAACTGTGAAATAAATTGACCCCAATGTGCAGTTGAGTGTAAAGCCCCTGGGACGAGTCCAGCCATGTGGGTGGAGACACATGCCTGGCAACAGCTAGCCTAGAATATACCTCTCTAAAAAAGAAGAATTCCGTATAAATCAGAAAAGAGAGGGGAGAAAAGGATTTGAGAAAGAGAAAAGCATGTCTATTATTATCATATTTAATTTTTTTCTACCAGGCTGAATTTTTAAAGATTTCTATAAGAAAAACTTTTTGAAATTACAAAAGTAGTAACAAATGGTATTCTGTGCATCTCTCAGTCTGCTGATTGCAGCATCTCACAAGATGCTTAACTTGTAAGACAGGGAAGCTTCTTTTGTTGATTTACTTTGTTATACGAAGAAATAGGAGAGTGATAGAAAGTGAACAAAACCTCTTTCTCTTCCTTTCTCCATATAGTTTTCATTTTCTAGCTACTGTACTATTCTGCAAAAAAAAAAATTGTATATTATACAAATTAAAGTGCTGAGAATATTTTTTAGTCTATTTCTAGATTTAAGAAATCTTCACCTCTTATTTACTTACTCATTTTCTGCTCCCTCCTTCCATGAAATTTTAGCTGTGTGAGTGCCAGGACCCATCTGTTTTGTTCACTTCCTGTTTCCAATGTCCAGACCAACACCAGACACAAATTTGAGCTCATAAATTTTTAGTAGTGTGTTATTATGACTTTACTTACAATGACATTGTGCAAGTATCAGTGTAGAACCAATAAGTCTACAGTGCTCATACTGGAAAAACAAAGGAAATTTTCCAAGTTTATTATACATTCAAGCTATAGTGACAATATATAAAAATTAAAGGATTTTACTTCAGAGTTTTATCTGGTTGTCAAAAACATCTATTCAATTTTTGCATCCTACAAGTATAAGTTTTGTCTTGGAATGACATTATATTTTTTTTCTTAACAAATTGATATGTTATGAAAATGAAGAGGAGATTTAAATATCAAATACACGACTGGATTAGATGTGGCGAAGAGTCTCTTCTAATTCTGAGATTTCAAGTTTACTTTGATTTCTTAACAAATGAGAGACTATCAGAGGAGCCTGGCCAATCAGTAATTGCGTAGAACTAGATACTATGTAATTTATTTTACAAACTGGGACAGTTTCAAAAGTGAAATGAGATGCTTTTAATAATTAGACAGGACAACTGGCCTAAAGGATACTGCCTAGGGGAAACTGGGATTTCGTTTCACACTATCTAAAGTGATGGTATGAAGACGGTCAATTGCTCTCACCTCTCGAAAAGAGCTGAAAAAATCCTAATGAGTCTGAAGATAAATGCATTTCACACACATGCACACAGAAATGCTGAAGAAAGCTGGGGGTTCCCCATTATCTGGAAGATCTGAGCAGGACACTGCTCTTCAGTAGTTAAAAAAGGGGATAATCAGAAATGTAGGGCGGAGGGTTACTATCTTACTGATCCTCTATTCTTGGCATTTGTTTCATTAAAAACATTTTACCTGTCCACTTTTTGCCAAAGATTTCAGTGTATGAGTTTTGGGAAGATAATTCAATGGAACTAGATATTATCATCACAGAGCCAAGTTCACAGAGTTCAGAAAGATTTTCGAATGGAGTTTTTCATTTGGTAAACGCTGATAACCTAACAAAAAACTGGAAGAATCAAGACAAACTGCAACCTGATCCAGAGTAAACAGCCCCAAATGACAGTGATATCTGCCTTGAAAGCTTGTGACCAAGATAGAATTACACAAATGTGTGGATCTTTTGGTCTGGATTTACTCTTCTAATCCCAAGAGAGTTGCTTTAATTTATGCTTGCGAAAGTAGCCCTGCTTTGCACCCTTGAAATAATTGCGGCTTGCATCTGACCGCTATTATACATGACATGTTTACTGTAATGTTCCCAAGTCTGACAATTGTTTCTAATATAGATTTGCAGTAATATGGCTCGCATTCCTCTAGTTTTTTTCATGAAATATTCGGGAATGCATTTTCAGAATGGAAAGAACAAATAATCTCTTCTTTAAGATTGAAAGGAATCATGTGAAGAACTTCAAGACCGGGATAAGGAGAGGTTATTCCTGAGGACCAACAACCCCAACTACTTCCTGGGTGTGCTCAACATAAAATACTAAATTGCCAATGACTCTAATGTGAGTTAACCAGTTATAAAGAGACTAAGGCTGATAACAGGTTCTAGTCATGTCTTGTTGATGCATCAAGGAGTGCACAGAATAGCTGACAGATTGATTATGTTTGTAGGCATGTGTGAGTGTTCCTAAGTGAATAAACGGGTCTTCCAAACAGTAAGTGTTGAAATGTTTACAGATGTTTTCATGGATAATATTTTACCATTTTCTTGTGTTTGCTCATTATACATACTTCTGGTTTAAGAGTGTCTACATTCAGTATTTAAAATAGTTGCTTTATTATTTTTTATGAAGCTTTAGATTTTGTGAATAGAATGTCTATATAAAAATGAAAATTTTAATATTATTCTGGAAAAAATATTGTTCCTTAAGAGAAAAAAAATAATGGAAAATAATACTATGAGAATATATCCTAGATGGTATGTGTGGTAGTTACTGAAATGGGTGATTATGGATCATTTTTTCCCTGCTGCTTGACATATTATATAGTATTGAAATGTTATGCTCAATTTAAGTTGCTTAGATAAGAAAAAAAATAGTAACAGAAAATCCTAAAAAAAAACTTAGAAAATTAACTTAGCCTAAGATTATTGACTTGGGTATACCTTTTAGGATCTTTTAATGAATTTTCTATTTTTAAATTGCAAAATGAAAAAAGTTTAGAATTGACTTATTTCATAATAGGTGATGTAAAAATTAACTTGAAATAATGAAATTAAATTTTATAAAATGTATTTTTAAACAAGCAATAATTCCCATATTCATATTTGTGATTGTAGTAAAGAGGCAAAATAAAAATAGATATTGTCACGGGAACATATTTTACCTACCAGCAAGTCATATAAAACAACTATGGCAATCACAAAGACAAAACAAAAATAAAGCAAAACAAGTTCTCTACACTAAAATGAGAAAACTATAAGAATGAATCACTGAATATCATTCTGTTCTATTTGATATTAATATTGACTCGTTAAAATATAATGATTATAAATTTCAATATGAATGATTAAGTCCGATGTTAAATGTGGAATAACTGAGATTGAAACCCATCTGTTTCAAATTATGACCACACTACCAGATTTGTTCTCTGTCCTCCACAATTACATGTATTAGAAATGGGCCATGTATCATTTAATATGGAGGGAATAATAATGAAGTTGAGTTACAAAATTTGGTTAGCTAAAAATATTAATAAACATTTACATATATATTTATATATGTACAGCCAGGTCCCAACTTAAAAGAATTTATGTTATCTTTATATGTACACATCTACATATCAATAAATAGCAATCTATCTTTATTCATCTACAGATACAGCTATTTGAATTTGTATAAAGAATTCCACATAGTCAATTCATTGTCAGATATTTTGATTCATTTTCATATGGGTTCCAGATGATGATCCCCCCCTTAATTACATGAGAGCCTATGATAGCAAGAATCTAGTCTTTGCTGATTTTTTTTATTGAAGTAAAATTAACATATTATATTTGGGCGTACAACATAATGTTTCAATTTTTGTATATACTGCAAAATGATCTCTACAATAAGTCTAGTTAATATCTGTCACAAAATAGTTACAAAAATTATTTTTTGTCTGGTGATGAGGATTATTAAGATGTACTCTCTGAGCAATATTCAAATATGCAAACAGTATTATTAACTATAGTCACCATGTTTATTTTATAGTGACTTATGACGCTTATTTTATAATTAAGTTTGTTCCCTTTGACTCCCTTTGCCTACCCCCACCCCTTGCCTTTGGCTAACAACAGTCTGTTCTCTGTATCTACGAGCTTTTGGTTTTTTTTATTCCATATATAAATGCAATCATATAGCACTTATCTTTTTCTGTCTGACTTATTTCACTTAGCATAATGCCTTCAAGTTTCATCCATGTTGTTGCAAATGGCAAGGTTTGATCCTTTTTTATGGCTGCATATTATTCCATTGTGTATATACACGTGTGTGTGCATGTACAGCTTCAGCGTACATGGGAGTGCATATATCTTCTTGAGTTAGTGTTTTCGTTTTCTTCGGATAAATACCCAGAAGTGGAATTGCTGGATTATGTGGTAGTTCTATCTTTAATTTTTGAGGAAACTCCATAGTGGTTGCACCAATTTCCATTCCCACCAACAGTGTACTAGGGTTCCCTTTTATCTACATCCTCACCAGCATTTGTTATCTCCTCTCTTTTTGGTGATAGCCATCCTAACAGGTGTGAAGTGATATCTCAGTGTGGTTTTGATTTGCATTTCTCTGATGACTAGTAATGTTGAGGATCTTCATTATATGTACTCGGCCATTTGAATATCTTCTTTGGGAAAATGTCTATTCAGGTCCTTTGCTCATTTTTTAACTTTATTGTTTGGTTTGTTGTGTTGAGTTGTGTAAGTTCCTTATGCATTTTTGATAATAACCTGTAGATAGATGGTTTGCAAATATTTTCTCCCATTTTCTAGATTGCTTTTTCATTTTGTTGATCATTCCTTTTCTGTGCAGAAGCTTTGGAGTTTGATGCAATCTCACTTATTTTTAATTTTGTTGTTTATGCTTTAAGAATCATATCCAAAAGATTATTGCCAAGACCCATATCAAGAAGATTTTCCCCTGTGTTTTCTTCTAGGAGGTTTATAGTTTCAGGTCTTACATTTAAGTGTTTAATCCACTTTGAGTTAATTTTTTTCAGTAGAGTAAGATCAGGGTCTAATTTCATTCTTTTACATGTGAATACCCAATTTTCCAAGCACCACTTTTTAAAGAGACTGTCTTTTCTTCATTGAATATTCTTGACTCTTTGTGAAATGTTAGTTGACCATATATGTATGAATTTACTTCTGGGTTATTTGTTCCATTGATCTATGTGTCTGTTTTTATGCCAATATCATGCTTTTTTGATTACGATAGCTTTGTAATACAGTTTGAAACCAGGGAGCATGGTGCTTCCAGCAATGTTCTTTCTCAAGATTGCTTTGGCTATTTGAGGTCTTTTGTGGTTCCCTATAAATTTTAGGATTTTTGTCCTATTTCTGTAAAAACTACCATTGCAATTTTGACAAGGATTACATTGAATCTGTAGACTGCTTTGGGTAGTATAGGCATTTTAACAATATTAACTCTTCCAATCCATGGACATGGACTATCTTTCCATTTATTACTGTCTTCTTCAATTTCTTTCATTAATGTTTTACAGTTTTCAGTGTACAAGTATTCACTCATTGGTTAAATTTATTACTAGGTATTTTATTCTTTTTGATGCAATTGTAAATGGAATTGTTTTCTTAATTTCACTTTCTGACAATTCATTATTAATGTATAGAAATGCAACAGATTTTTGTATATTAATTTTGTTTCCTGCAACTTTACTGAATTTGCTTATTAATTTTAATGGCTTTTTGGTGGAGTCTTTAGAGTTTTCTATATATAATATCACGTCATCTGCAAATAAGTACATGATTACTTCTTCCTTTCAAATTTGGATGCCTTTTGCTTATTTTTCCTTGACTAATTGCTCTGGCTTCGACTTCCAATACTATGATGAATAAAAGTAGCGAGAGTAGGCATCCTTGTCTTGTTCCTGATCTTAGAGTAAAAGCTTTCAACATTTCATCATTGAGTATGATGCTAGCTGTGGGTTTGCCATACATGGCCTTTATTATGATGAGGTACATTCCCTCTATACCTACTTTGTTTTTATCATAAATGGATGTTGAGATTTTTGAAATGTTTTTTCCAAATGTATTGAAACAATCATATGATTTTTATCCTTCATTTTGTTAATGGGTTATATTACATCAATTGAGTTGTGAATGCATGGTGTAGGATCCTCTTAATATATTGTTGAATTTGGTTTGCTAATGTTTTGTTGAGGGTTTTTGCATCTATGTTCATCTGGGAAATTGGCATGTAATTTTCTTCTCTTGTGGCATCCTTGTCTGCTTTTGATATCAGGGTAATGTTATCCTTGTAAAATGAGTATGGACTTCTGTTTTTTGGGAGAGTTTGAGAAGGATTGCTATTAATTCCTAGTTTAATGTTTGGTAGAATTCACCAGTGAAGCCATCTGGTCCTAGACTATTGTTGTTGTGAGGTTTTTGATTACTGAATAAATCTCCTTATTAGTAATCACTCTGTTTTGATTTTCTATTTATTCATAAAAGAAGGAACAGAAATAGACGTCAGGTTGTATGTTTCTAAGAATTTATCCATTTCTTCTAGGTTGTCCAATTTGTTGGCATACAATTGTTTGTATCTGTCTCTTATAATCCTTTGTAATTCTGTGGTATCAGTTGTAATGTCTCCTCTTTCATTTCTGATTTCATATATTCGAGTCCTCCCTTTTTTTTTTTAAGCATTTTTCCTCCCTTTTCAGTCTGCATTTTATTTATTTTAGTTCTCATCTTTATCATCTCCTTTCTTCTACTAACTTTGGGCTTTGTTTGTTCTTCTTTTTCTAATTCCTTTAGGTGTAAATTTAGATTGTTTATTTGAGATTTTTCTTGTTTTTTGATGTAGGCCTGTACTGCTATGAACTTCCCTGTTACAACCATTTTTTCTTCTTTGATTTATTTCATGACTTGTTGGTTGTTCAGTAGCATGTTGTTTAATTTCCATGTTTTGTGATGTTTCCACTTCTCATATTGTCATTAATTTCTAGTTTCATACCATTGCGGTTGGAGAAGATGCTTAATGTAATTTCAATCTTCTTACGTTTATTGAAATGTGTTTTGTGGCTCAACATGTGATCTATCCTGTATAATGTTTCACGTGTACTTGAGAAGAATGAGTATTCTGCTGCTTTGGGATAGAATGTCCTGAATATATCTATTAAGTCCATCTGGTCTAATGTGTTGTTTAAGGCCAATGTTTCTGTATTGATTTTCTGTCTGGATGATATATCCATTGCTGTAAGTGAGGTGTTAAAGTCCCCTACTATTATTGTATTGCTTTTAATTTCTCTCTTTAGGTTTGTTAAAATTTGCTTCATATATTTAGGTGCTCCTATGTTGTGGTCATATATATTTAAAAATGTTATATCTTCTTGCTGGATTGATCACTTTTTCATTACGTAGTGCCCTTCCTTGTCTTTTATTACAGTTTGTGTTTTAAAGTCTATTTTTTCTAATATAAGTTTGGCTACTCCAGCTTCCTTTTTGTTTCCATTTTCATGGAATATCTTTTTCCATTCCTTCATACTCCATTGTTTGTGTCCTTAATTCTGAAGTGAGGCTTTTGTGGACAGCATATAGATGGCTCTTGTTTTTTAATCCATTCAGCTACTCTATTTCTTTTGATTGGCAAATTTAGTCCATTTACACATAAAGTAATTAATGATATGTGTTCACTTATCGCTATTTTGCTGGTTGTTTTCTGGTTGTTTTGTAGTTTCTCTCTGTTCCTTTCTTCTCTTTCTCTATTTCCCTGTGGTTTCATGACTTACTTTAGTGTTATGTTTAGTTTCCTTTCTTATTATCTTTTGTGTATTTACTTTAAGTATTTTTGGTGGTTACTGTGAAGTTCATGAATAACAGTATACATGTATGTATATAACAGTCTCTTTTAAGTTGATAGCAACTTAAATTTGAACACATTCCAAAGCTTTACATTTTAACTCCTCCCACATTTTACATTTTCGATGACACATTTTATATATTTTTCTTTCATGCATTGCTTAACTAATTATTGTAATTTTAGATGTCTTTTGACCTTTATACTTGTTTTCTAAGTGTTTATCTACTAGCTTTACTACATATTTACCTTTTCCAATGAGATTATTACTTTTGTATGTTTTCTTAGTATTAATTGGTGTGGTTTATTTTCAGGTTAGAGAAGTCCCTTTAACATATCTTATAAGGCCTAGTTAACGGTGATGAACTTCTTTAGCTCTTGCTTATCTGGAAAACTCTTAATCCCTATTTCAATTTTGAGTAAACCTTGCCAGGTAGAGAATTCTTGGTGGGAAATTTTTTCCCTTCAGCACTTTTTAAATGTCATGACTCTCCCTTCTGGCCTGTAAAGTTTTTGCTGAAAATTCTGCTGATGCACTTATGGGCTTTTCCTTTATGAAATAAGTTGTTTTTCTTTAGCTGCTTTTAAGATTCTCCCAGTATTGTTAATGTTTGTCATTTTAATTATAATGTATCTTGGTGTGGTTCTCTTTGAGTTCATCTTATTTGGAACAATCTGGGTTTCCTGGACCTGGATGTCTGTTTCCTTCCTCAGATTAAGGAAGTTTTCAGTTATTATTTCTTCAAATAATTTTTCCGGCCCTTTCTTTTCTCTTCTCCTCCTGGGATCCCTATAGTCCAAATGTAATTGCTCTTAATATTGTACCAGAGGTCCCTTTTAAAATTCTTTTTGTTGCTACTTTGTCTGGGTGAGATCCATTGCTTTGTTTTCCAGTTCACTAATTTGAGCTTCTACTTTATCCATTCTACTGTGGAACCCCTCTAGGGTATTTTTCAGTTCAGTTACAACATCTGCTTGTACATTCTCGTATTTTTTATCTCTTCGTTGAAGTTCTCACTGTGTTCATCAATTCTTCTGATTTTGGTGAGCATTTTTATGACCATTTCTTTGAACTCTTTATCAGGTAAGTTGCTCATCTCCCTTTCATTATGGCTTTTTTGCCTGGGATTTGTCTTATTCTTTGGTTTGGAACATGTTCTTCTGTCTCCTCACTTTGCCTGACTTTCTGTGTTTGTTTATGTGTATTGGGTGAAACAGCTACCTCTCTGAGTCTTGAAGGAGTGGTTCTTGTGTAGGAGATGATCCGTGCAGCCTGGCGACACAATCTCCCCTGGCATTCAGAGCCAAGTGCTCGAGGAGTGTCCCTTGTGTTACTGTGCATGCCTGTTGCCTGTGGTGGGGCCATGGCTGCAGTGCAAGCTGGGTGGTGAATGGGACACTTACTTGCCCTAGCTGTGGTGCAGCTAACTGCGTGGTGCACTCACCTGGCCCAGTTGTGCCACAGCTGCTGTATGGGGTGCTTCCCTGGCTGTGGCACAGCTGCAGGGAAGGCATGGTATCCTTGCCCAACCTGGCTGTGGCATGGCTTCTGTACAGGGTGGGTGGGTGGGTGCAAAATATGCCCACCAGTGATCGCAGGCTCAAGGGAGGGCACCAAAAATGGTACCCACCAGCTCCATCACCATCAAGCTAGAATGAGCTTGCAAAAATGGTGCCCCCCAGCACTTCTGTCCCCAGAGAAAGTCACTGCAGGCTCCTGCCTCTCTGGCAGTCTCTTTAAGATTAATAAGTGGGTTTCCCTCACTTATGATCTAGGCGCTGTTTAAACTGTTGCTTTTGCACTGGATCTCAGTGTTTGCAGCAAGCCCTGTAAGAGAAGGTTCTGCATTCCCTACAGTTTTGTAGTTCCCCTGGACTTAGTCCCTGTAGATCTTCAAAATCAGACATTTTGGGGGTTTGTCTTTTCAGTGCTAGACCCAAAAGTCAAGTTGCCTGATGTGGGACACAGTCCCTTCACTTCTCAAGGGAAAGTTCCACATTTTGGGGATCCTTTACTAATTGTGCATCTTGAGACTGTATCTCTGCGGCTCTTATCCTTATCAAAGCGTCTCTTGTTTTTTGTTGTGGAGACACTGTTTATCTTATTTAAAGGTACTTTTAACAGGAAAATTATTACATATGTAGCTGTAAATTTGTTGTATCTGTGGCAAAAATGTGAGTTCAGGGTCCTCCTATGCTACCATCTTGAACCCCTCTCCTCTTCAAGGTATTTTTTGATTTCTACTTTTATCCATTGGTTGTTCATTAGCATGTTGCTTAATTTTCACACTAATTAATATGGAGACATTAACAAGAATATAAAGTAGTTTATTTTCTGTTTCAGCACATTTCCCTAAATAAACAATCTTTGAAATATTATAAATTCTGATTGTCTAGTGAGTTAAAACACTTAACCATTATCCTTTACCAATTAAATTTTCAGATTTATGACTAGCTCATTACATTTAATGCCTTATTTTCCCGACCATTGACTTATTTTCTCTTACCAAATTTGTATAAACAAATAAGAAAAATAAATATGATAGTTTTGCCTTCAATCAGATAAAGTGGTCAAGTTACAATGCTAACTGGACTTAAATGTTTTCATATTCTTACTTGGGGGCAAACTGCTTTGTGGGCTTCTGTCAAAATTTTGAAATGGATGAAATAACATCAAAGTGGTTTGATGAAGAAATGAAAATAATAGATATTAATAAGATAGAAATATCTTTGGGGAATATTTTTTATATTTTAAATTGGCTCAAAAAAACCCCTAATTTACAAATGCTTAGGCTGAAAACTAAGCCCCTAATGGAGTAAATTTTTGTTAAATAAATGCAGTTAGAGCTCCTAAGGATTTTTTTCTCTACTTTTAAACAAATGATGAATGTCGTAGGTTACCTTTATTGAAATGACCAAAACATGAGAATACACAGTAATAGGAGCATTGACATGAAAATAACATTTTAAAGCTGTACAGAATAATTGCTCATTTCTAAGATGCAAAATTAAAATTTATAAATTTGTTTTTAAAAATTTATTAGAAACAGAAAGAAAAAGCAAAAAATATCTGAATCTGTTTACTTACACAGTCTTACTATCAAGAGGCAGGATATGTGATTAAAGCCTAGATTGTGATACTAGTCTATCTGGGTATAAATCTTTAGTTCATCAATTTCTAGCTGGGGATATGTCACTAAGCTTTCTATACTTGTTTTCTCTTAGGAAAAAATAAAGATAATATATTTCCTCACTTGTGTGTTCATGTGAAAATCAAGTTATTTAATATATGTAAAATGCTGCAAATATGAGCCTGGCATATAATAGGCACTATATAATTGTCTGCTGTCCATTTGACTTCTTAAAAACTTATTGCTATTGTAAGATTCTGATAGTTCCTAATAGAACAGCACTAGAAAGATTTACAAAATTATATAATTTTACTTTCTACATTAAGTTGGCAAGTTGTAATGAAAAGTCTGACACTAGGCCAGCCCCAGTGGCCTAGTGGTTAAGTTTGGCATGCCCTGCTTCAGCAGCCTGGGTTCAGTTCCTGGGGGTGGACATACACTACTCTTCTGTCAGTGGCCATGCTATGGTGGCAGCTCACATACAAAAAGAGGAAGATTGGCAGTGGATATTAGCTCAGGGTGAATCTTCCTTAGCAAAAAACAAAAAAAAAGTCTGACCCCATCATTTAAGCCTCACACCCAATTCTTCAGCTTTGAGCTCCACATCTGGGCAACCTAATAAAAACCCTGAATGCCACCCCATTTGATATCAGTTGGTGGGAAATTCAAATCATACAAATCCCTGGCTGTGTGCCAAAACCCTAACCCTGGCTCTGTGTGCTAAGTACAATAAAAACTCCAAGCCCAGTCTCCTTTTCCCACTTTCTCAAGTGATATTCACACCAGCTTGAGAGACATTCCCTGCTCTCCCCAGAAAAGCCCAATTGTATAAATAAATACTTTTTCATACCTTTTTTGCTGTATGTGTCTGTGTGTGGCATCGTGAGTCTCAATAGGTGGACCAAATTTTGGAAGGGCCTCTATCCTCTCTCTGTAGGCAGCTGAACTACATATGGATAAAAAAGGGAATTATCATTATTCTGTAAAAATTACAGAAGTAAAGATCACCCAAAAATGTTCAATGTATACACAGAGTGATATACCTGTATTATAAACAAGAATATTATCCATTTTATCAGAATTTTTTTCAGAATTAATTTTTCCACATGATTTTGGTTCAGACCTCTCTTGCTAGCATTCTCTCTTAAAAAAATCTAAACTTCCTGATCAATGTTTATTTTTATTTTCTTGAACAATTCCTTTACACTTCTTCAAGAGAACACTCCGTCTGCTCTCTTGACATATAACAGTTTTATGCATCCTTTCGAGAAGTTATAGATATAATACTCCACAAAGAGTTGAGCATTAAAGGAACATTTATCCTTGCTTTTCATGACACACTTGCACTATTAAATTTCTATAACAAATCAGAATTTTAAAGAACAAATTCTATACTTCTCAATCATGTTCAATTTATGATCTAATTATTTCTGATGAAATAGGTTCCAGTTAGACTTTCACATATTATCAGCCATGTTTAATACATTTTTCCTCAACATCTATTTACATTGTTTTGCACCATTAAATTTCACTTAGCGATTTGATTCTGTCTGACATGCAATGGATGAGAAAACTGAACGTTTAAGTAATTTCCAGTAAGAAAGATATTGACCTAAATTTGGATGTTGTTTTAGAAGATATGTTTCAGTAGTAGATAAACTTACATAATTATGACAGTCAGAATTTAATATGACAAAAATATTCATTGGATGTGATTTTCTAGAGAGGAAAGGCCCATTGTCATGGGCCACTGAAAACAGTTGCCCCTGAAGTTTGGTTCATGTTATTTCTCTTGTACTTATATACATGCATTGAAAAGTACTTAAACAATCTCTATTGTAAATTTTCATCTAATGTCTAAGGAACCTGAGATCATAATAAAAATTAACAGGAAAACTGAAACCTAGAATATGTATTTTGTCTTTAAAACTTAACATATAAATGTAACATGAAATGATCTAATAATTCTGGTGTAAAGCAGCTTAGAAAAGAGTTAGTTTGAGGGGAACAAATCGAAATTATACACACACACCCCAACACACATAAGAAGATGAAGCATTGTCAAATATTCAGTCTAAACATGGCAGGGTAAGTATGTACATTATGTAAAATACATTAAGAAATTTTGTTATATATATGTTATAATAAACCAAAGTCCTATCAACATTAGTCCATATGTGTTGACACTGGGACTCACATCCAGTGATCTATTACTTTAAATGGGAAATATTCAAACCATTTATTTTGGATACAAGACATTTTTCCTTCACTCTGCTCTGTGAAAGGAAAGACCTTATTTGGCTTACTCATTGCTATTTCCATCACTGTATACATAATATTTTGGGCCTTGTAAAAGAAAATCAAGTAGGTAGAATTGGAAAAAAAATAATGGGCTGGTGAAATGACCAGACCCTAGCATGATCCTGTAGAATTATGTTATCATTGTATTTGTTGTTTTTTGAAAATTAACAATACAAAGAATTTAATAAAAAAAAATAGAGAAGGAGTTTGGCAGGTAGGAAAGGCTTAAAGGATCCACCAAGGACTATATCAATATCTTGAAGGTCTGGTGAAATCAGAAGCACTGATTAAAACTTAAAGCAAGAAGATTGGACAACATGGGCTCAGAAATGCAAGCATTTTAGCCAGCACAACAAGAAGAGGTAGCAAACTATGACCCACAAGCCAAAAGTGGACCTATTGCTTGTCTTTGAATGGCCTGAAAGTTAGTTAGAATGGCTTTTACATTTCTAAATGGTTGAAGAAAATAAAAACTATAGTTCATGACATGAGAAAATTGTATGAAATTCAAATTGAAGTGTCCATAAGTAATGTTTTATTGAGAAACAGCCATGCTCAAGTGTTTATCTACCATCTACGGTTGGTTTTACACTCTAAGAGCAGACTTGAGTAGTTGCTACAGATAATATGTGGCCCACAAAGCCTAAAGTATTTATTCTCTAGATAGTTGCTGACATGTGTCTTAAGCTGATGATGCCAGACAAGAGTTTTCACGTTTAGTTCTACCAATAAAAGGTGCTAAACTTAGAAGGTGGCTGTGAGCTACTACGTGATTTATGGCTAGAGTGAGAGTAGACAGCAAGGAAATTTCACATATAGGATTCTATTGTTCATAAGACATTAAAATTCCATGTCATATCTTTTCAAGGAGTTTTTTTCTTGTTAAAAGTCTGGAATATGAAAAAAGAATATTATATCCACTCCATTATGTAAAATCATAGCCATGTGAAGTCATAATTTGGAAAACTAATGTCTTAATAAAAAAGTTATAGCCCATTAAAATATTTTCTCCATCTATTAAGACACGTATTAAAAATAACACAACTTTTATATATTTCTAGAAGAGTCAAAGAACACATACCTGAGAAACCCTTTACTTTCATGAATGCGACTGATGTAAGAGTAAATGATGGTTTAAATGTATCCTTCTCTAAGATGTATAAGACATCCAGGATATAAAAAATGGTTATGCTTTTAAAGTACTTTAAATCTCATAGAATGATAAAGAAAAAAATGTAATAGAAGTTCCAAAAAGTTTTTGTTTAGCAGGCTTCCATGCTACGCAGTTTAGCTTTGCATGATTTCCCCACAGCCTTTGCAGAAATGTTATTAAGTTCAGAAAATTGTTTCTCCTCCTGCATGTTGAGAGGAAAAGCAATTTGAAATGTTTATTTTATGTTTGAAGTTTCTATTCATAATGAAAAGATGAAAATATTATTGTTGACTTCAATTTGTGGCTTAAATCACCAAAAGTGCACATTCATGCAATGATTTACTACAGTTGGGGTCTGATAATAAAAGTAATCTCACATTTTCTTCGTTCATTAATACAAATTGATGTAAAAGGTGCTTTGCATTTCCATGAAGAGAAAGGAAGCCACTGCCATTTTCATTTTCTCCTGGCGGCAGATGAAATACCTTGTTCCTAGGTGGAGGTCAAGAGAGCTATTGCACTCTGATAGAATTTGTAGAGTTGAGATCTTGTTCATTCACATTAAATGAGCTGAGACCCATTGCTAATTACTAAATTTTGTGTGCTGATGTATAAACAAAGAAACTGCAATAAAGAAGTGGATTCAGTATCCTGCAAATGTCCTTTTACTTGAATGGGTAACTGTATGTGGTAAAATGGCTTATTAAGTACTTTAGTATGGTTTATTGGCCAATCAAGTTAGACGCAACTTACAAAAGCCATTGGCTATTTACACTTTGGTAAACTGCAAACCTAAACACTCTCAATAAGGTAATAAGTGTACATTTCTCCATAAGATTTCTATTGCCCAGGAACCATACTTCCTATGTAATGGCTTACACTCCATTGACCTGATTAAACTTCTAATTATACTGTATTGAATGTGTCTCTATAATGCTCACACACAAACAAAATCACACCCTTCTATAACCACAGTTATTAGGACTGAAAAGAAACTTGAGAAACTCACTTTTTTTATATTGAATTCATATTGCATTTTACTCATGTTAACACAGCTGGAAGTACTTCACTATGAAAATGATGAAAATATAATTCAACTAAAATATAAGCATATATTTAGATCAAGGAAATATCTAGTAAGACTATATATAAGCATATATATGCCATTAAATGAAAGTTTTCTTTGGCTATTAACATACAACCTTCATAAAGTTCAGGGCTTTGCTGTATACCAAGTTGAAACCACAGCAACGAGACAGTGTTTCCTAGTATGTAACTATTAACTAAATGAATAATAAATGAATGACTGAATAAAATAGATTTTCTATGTCAGTCAGATTTTATTCTTTGGTTCTGCTTTGGATCCCTTAGCTTCTTACATATTTTGTTAGTACCATTCATGTGTAATAACAAATGCTAAACATTTAACAGAAATAAATTTAAAAATCCTTCTACAATCTGATAGCAAAAATTCTCTGCACGGCCAGCCCTGTGGTATAGTGGTTAACTCCAGCATGTTCCACTTTGTCAGCCCAGATTCATGGGTTCAGATTCCAGAGGTAGACCTACACTACTCATCAGCCATGCTGTGGCAGAAACCCACATATAATGTGGAGGGAGATTGACATAGATGTTAGCTTAGTGTTAATCTTCCTCAACAAAAAAAAAGGAAAAACTTATCTGGATAATGTCCTCATTTTTTGCAAAGCATTGATATTTTTACTTTTATAGTCAATAGTGTATAGCCACTTATTATTAGCTGACCTATTTCTGTAGTATTCAGTGCCAGATTTTGTACAAACACAGAAAGTTACTAAAGATGTTAACAAAATGATGGATACAATTCATATGATCATCTCTGTAGATGCAGAATAAGCATTTGACAAAATTCAACATCTACTTATGATAAAAACTCTCAACAAAGTGGGTATAGAGGGAACATACCTCAACATAATATATATGACAAGCCCACAGCTAACATCACACCCAACAGTGAAAAGCTGAAAGTTTTTCCTCTAAGATTAGGAAAAAGGCAAGGATACCCACTCTCACCACTTTTATTCAACATAGTATTGAAGTCCTAGCCAGAGCAATAGAGCAAGAAAAAGAAATAAAAGTCATCCAAATTGAAAAGAAGGCAGTAAAACTGTCACTATTTGCAGATGACATGATATTATGTATAGAAAACCCTAAAGACTCCACAAAAAATTATAATTATCAAAAAGAATAACATACCTAGAATAAATTTAATCAAGGAGATGAAATACCTGTACACTGAAAACTATAAGACTTTGATTAAAGAAATTGAAGAAGATGCAAATAAACGGAAAGACATTTCATGCTCACAGATTGAAGGAATGAATATTGTTAAAATGTCCATACTACCCAAAGTCATCTACACCTTCAATGCATTGCTATCAAAATTCCAATGTCATTTTATTACAGGAATAGAACAAACAATCCTAAAATGTATATGGAATCAAAAAAAGACCTCGAATAGCCAAAGCAATCTTGAGGAGGAAGAACAAAGTTGGAGGCATCATGTTCCCTGAGTTCAAACTGTACTACAAAGCTATAGCAATCAAAACAGCATGGTATTGGCATAAAAACAGAAACTTAGATCAGTGGAACAGAATAGAGATCCTACAAATAAACCCATGCATATATGGTCATTAATTTATGACAAAGGAGCCAAGGCTATGCAATGGGGAAAGGACAGTCTCTTCAATAAATGGTGCTGAGAAAACTGGACAACTGCAAGCAAAAAATGCAACTGAACCACTATCTCACACCATACACAAAAATTAACTCAAAATGAATAAAAGATTTGATTGTAAAACCCGAAACCAAAAAACTCCTAGAAGAAAACATAGGTGGTAAGCTCTTTGACACTGGTCTCGGCAATGATTTTTGATCTGACTCCAAAAGCAAAGGCAACAAACACAAAAATAAACAAATGGGACTACATCAAACTAAAAAGCTTCTACACAGCAAAGGAAACCATCAAGAAAAGGAAAGGCAACCTACTAAAGGGGAGAAATTACTTGCAAATCATATATTGGATAAGATGTTAATATCCAAAATATATAAAGAACTCATACAACTGAATAGCAAGACAAAAAAACAATCTGATTAAAAAGTGGGCAGAGGATCTGGATAGACATTTTTCCATAGAAGATGTACAGATGACCAACAGGTATACAAAAAGATGCTCAACATCAGAGGAATGCAAATCAAAACCACAATGAGTTACCACTTCACACCTGTTAGAGTGGCTATTATCGAAAAAGACAAGAAATTGAGGGCCAGCCCCATGGTGTAGTGGTTAAGTTCAGTGTACTCACCTTCAGTGGACCCAGTTTGTGGGTTTGGATCCCAGGCATGGACCTATACCACTCATCAGCCATGCTGTGGCAGCAACCCACATATAAAGTGGAGGAAGTTTGGCACAGATGTTAACTCAGGGATAATCTTCCTCAAGCAAAAGAAAAAAGAAAGGAGGTCTGACAACAGATGTCAGTTCAGGGATAATCTTCATCAAGCAAAAAAAAAAAAAGAAAAAGAAAGGAGGATTGACAACAGATATTAGCTTAGGGCTAATCTTACTCAGTAAAAAAAAAAAACTCACAAGAAATAACAAATGTTGGCAAGGATGTGGAGAAAAGGGAACCGTTGTGGACTCCTGGTGGGAATGTAAATTGGTACAGCCACTATGGAAAACAGTATGGAAATTCCTCAAAAAATTAAAAATAGAACTACAATATGATCCAGCAATTCTAAATCAGGGTATTTATCTGAAGATAACAAAAACACTAACTCAAAAAGATATCTGCACTCTCTTGTTCATTGCAGCATTATTTACAATAGCCAAGACATGAGAACAACCTAAATGCCCATTGATAGAAGAATGGATAACAAAAATGTGGTGTGTATATATACACAATGGAACATTATTGAGCCATAAAGAAGAATGAAATATTGCCATTTGTGACGAGATGGATGGACCTGGAGGGCATTATGCTAAGTGAAATGAGTCAGAGAAAAACTAATACTGTGTGACCTCACTTATATGTAGGATCTGACCTTTAAAAAAAAGAAAATGAGTTTAACATTACAGAGAACAGATGGGTAGGTGCCAGAAGTGGGAGGTCGGGGGATGGGTGAAGTGGATAAAGGGTGTCAAAAGGTACAAATTTTCAGTTATAAAATAAAGGAGTCATGGGCACGGTGACTATACTTAATAATGCTGTAGAGTATATTTGAAATTTGCTGACAGATTAGAACTTAAAAGTTCTCATTATGAGAAAAAAAATTTAGCTAAAATATCAGGTCATTTCTACAATAAATATGTTGCCCTTGTTTGAGAGGGAAAAACAAGTCTCCAAGTTACTGTTGCTTTCAAATATGTAGCCAATGACTACAAAATGTAGTTAGCCAATAGGTTTTGTTTTCCTTTGTTTCCTCTATGAGATTAGTTTCTACACAGTACCTTTGTCAGTAAGTATGAGATTCAGAAAGGGAAGCACTGAAATGTGGATATCATGTATTTCTATTGGGTTGAAACGTGGTCTCAAGGCAGATCTGTATATAATCTGTGTAAGGAAGTAAAGCCTTAAAGAGACACAGAAACCCATGTATTTTTAACACTACAGATCTGATGATAGGTTTTAATAAAGAGAGGTGATTAATAGAGTAGGCATAATAAGATATAAAGGGTTTATGTCTCAAATTAACATTAAGTTGATTAAGCAAGAACGATTTATTAGATACCTTTCATGTGCTGGTTGTTGTTTTAGGAAGATAGATTCAAACTTGAACATAAACAGAGGATTCCTATTCTTAAGGAAATGTCCTGTGGGAAGAAGAGACATTAAAAATAATTACCATAATTAAGCACTATAAATTACATTTTCCAGAAAAGGCATACAGTGTGCCATGAAAACATATAAGAAGAAGACCCAGGGGCCTGCCTGGTGGCGCAGCAGTTAAGTTCACACATTCTGCTTCAGCAGCCTGGGTTCGAGGGTTCGGACATGGCACTGCCTAGCAAGCCATGCTGTGCTAGGCGTCCCACATGTAAAGTAGAGGAAGATGGGCACGGATGTTAGCTCAGGGCCAGTATTCCTCAGCAAAAAGAGGAGGATTGGCAGATGTTAGCTCAGGGCTAATCTTCCTCAAAAAAAAAAAAAGAAGAAGAAGAAGACCCAGGCTGGTCTCATGGTCATTGAAGAATTTTCTGAGGATGCAACTTTACACCTGCGAAATTATTTGGTTGTAATTAAATCATTCCCAGCTTAACAAAATAAAGATGAATCATAACGTTTTTATTCAGTGGATTCTACATTTCTACCAGCTCTGAGGGAGGCAATAATTCAGTAAATATTTCTTCATTAACATGATTGGTGCAAATTTTGGATATTATCAGTTGAAAGCATGCCTGAAATATCCTTCTGATTGACACTAATCTGTAAATAAACATTCTCTAAGCAAAGTTACTCATAACATAACAGATTTACTTAATTGTAAGTACATACAGCCTGTTTTCTTGTTCCTTGTCTATAAGATTGCCATGCAAAAGTTTTAAAATACCCATGTTGAAATATTCATGGCAATTATATAGCACTTTTATGATCTCCCAGTCTGAAAACTGTCCATAGAGAAAGAGTCAAGTTTACTTGGGATGTGTTACACTTATTGAATTTAAAATGGCTTTTAGCGATGGCATCTAACTCCACTTTGGAATTTGCAAATCGTCTGTGTGGTAATTTATCCAAAAAGTACACTAGTCATTCATATAATACTCATTGGTAGATAGCTTTTAAACAAAAATACATTAGCTTATCTTCAGTTTTCTTGCACCAAATTTTGTAATTTAGGCACTAGAGTATATGAAACCAACTCAGCCCCAGTGACTGCCCTCGAAGAGCTGAGGCTTAGTTTTCTCTGGTCTTGACGGTAAAACCCAATTTCTCCTTTTGATATGGCAGTGAGTCCTTTGATTTCAGAAATGCCATTTCCATCACGTTTTCTTTCCATAAGTGCAATTTCTGTATTTTAGTAGTCTCTAAAGGAACCCATCAGAAGCAGTACCTAATCAAGTTGCCTCTACATTTTAGAACATTTCTTCATTGCTGAGCAATCAATGATTCATTACAAAACTATAAGAAAAACCAAACTGCCTCAAAATTAGGACAACAACTAATTTTTTAAAAGATGAATTTTAAAACATGTAAAATTTTCTTCACAGTTACCATTAAGTGCCAACTATGCCTTACGCACTGTATATGTATATTATCTAATTCCCACAGTAACTTTACAAGGAAGATGTCATTGTCCAAATTTAACAAACAGAGAGAGTGAAGTTCAGAAATGTTAACTGGCATCATTTCACACAGCTCGTAATTGGTACCATCATGATGATGGGTGTTCGACTCCATGGTGTATGCTCCCTCTGTTGCTTCAGTATCTCTAAAACTGCTTTTCCTGCCTGTTTCAGAGAACAGTCTGTGTGGTCTTTAAACAACTGTGTTTTTTAGAAGCACAGAGTATTTTGGAGAAAGTTATATAATGTGGTTGGAAGTGTTTGCTTGCATCAAAGAATGCCTGGCAATAAGTTGTATTTTATGAAACAAGCACCATTATTGTAATATGTAGCCCACTGAAGTTGAAAACCTTAAATTATATCATAGTGGCCTGAAAGTTTCATGTTTTGAAATGTAGCTTCAAAATTTTCCACGTGATTGTCATTGAGTCATCTATCTATTGCAGAAATATATCGAGGTTCAGATGGGTTTATTGGAACTGCTGATGACTCCCAGATTTCATCTTTCCAATCACTACAACTTACAGATTTTTTAGTCCTATTACTTGGACCCATGCTAACAATCAGCAGAAAACTGAAACAAATGGCTATTGATTGTTAGACTCAGCTTTCTGAGTATTTAATAGTGATAATCTATTAGAGTTTTAAAATTATCAAATTGAACTTTTACTCTCAACAGTAATCCACTAAGTTTCAATCTTTCAATGCTCCTTTTGTGGTGCCCTTCCTCCACTTCAATAAGAAATTATATTACATTGGCAAAAAAACCTTTCTATTTTGTAAAACTATCCATACATTTTCATTTATAATCCAGTGAGTACCTGCCACATTCTCTGATTTCTGTTTTTTTTCTAAATGATCTTAATGGTTACTTTCATCCCTACAATTTTAGGCTTCCATAATTGTTCTTTCCTTGGATGAATTTTGATAGAACTCTGTACACATTTCGGTATTTTATGAAGTGTTATTTTTCCAACTGAGTGGGTATATCACTGAGTATGTGATAAATAATAATAGTCTCTCTATTTTAGAAATACTAGGCATGACACAAGGGGACATTCTATTGAGTTCAACAAATACATATTTACAGTCTACTATAAATAGACATTCTGCTGAGAGGAGACTGCTATAAACAAGGGAAATGAGACTTCTGTCTTCGTATAGCTTATATTCCAGTGGAGGGAGACAGAAAGAAAAATCAAAATAATAATCCATTATAATGTGTGCTAGTGAGAAAACAAACAGGACTCGGAGGGTAAGCTCAAAGGGGCAGGATGTTCTACTACATTTGGGAGTTTATACCATCCATTAAATGAAACAGACACTTCTTTGTTAAATGCAGAGAAGACCCACGGCTTGTTGCTCCATGGAACACTTTATCTTCAAATTTCTTCAGCCACTGAATAACGTTTGTTTTGGTTTCTTAAATCAGCAATTATATCATAATTTTTTTTTTTTACCAGTACTGAGAGAAAGCAAAAAAGAAAAGAAACAACTTTGGATTTTTTTGTTTCTTATGTTAGTATTGCTCACAATTTAAGAGATAAGACTTCTATTCTTGAATGAATGATTACCTGGACCTCCAGAGTACTAAATGCTATTTTTGGACCTGGTTTTCAGAAATAGTGATTTTTGAATCAGTCACTAAATTTCTACAGCTTCCCTCAAGTCCATCCTTAATATTTCTAAAAGATTCAACAGTTTCCTTCCCTTTTTTTGTTATTAATAGGAAGAATTGTATAATTGTATTCTTTATATTTTAACTATGAAGCATGCCAACATCAATGCTAGGAATTGGACTTTGAGAGTTAAAGTTATCTTTAAAAATCCACAACATCTCTCGTAGGGCTTATTTCTTGCAAGTCATTCCAGCCTCACCTGTACATTATAGAGTTTGGCTTACCCTGCTTCTTGACTAAGAGTAAGCAGTCCTTGCAAGACTGGTTCATAAGAAATGTTAACTAGGATTATCATTATTAATAAAATGAAGAAACTGGTCGGTTTGGAGGGGCAGCAACATTGAGAGGGCTTCAGTGGATGGACTTTCATTGCGGTTGTTGATTATGAGGTTGTAACATGAACATCCTCTGTGAGTCTTCAATTTTGCCTGTGGGGATGTCTGAATTTTCTTCACTTTCCTCTCACTGACTTGACTAAGTATCTGGTGCCCATTATTGGGTTTTAGCTCTGAATCTACCCTCCAACAGTCTGCACAGAGTTGCTGGGCCTAGAATTCTGGAAACTATATTTCTTAGACATCTTTGTCAGCTAGTTTACTATTAATTTCAGCCAGTGGAAGCCAGAGACAGAGACTGAAAGTTAGGGGAAAGGAGCAAGTGACTCCCTTCCTGCATTGAGTTTCTGACAGTGTCCCTCATCAAAAGAGAGCAGCTAACTTCAGCTCCAGCCTGCAGACTTTTTTTGGTCTCCTGCCACCAGCCACACAGAGGCTCCTAAAATGTATCAGTAGAATCTTGGCCTTGGCAGTTGGGGTCACAGCTGTGGGCACCCCCTCCTCATATGTTTGAATGTCAAACACATGATATCCCCTCCACAGAGCCTGTCTCTATAGGTCCAAACACTACAGGATCGATCTTCTAAGTTCCTAGGTTTTGGCAAGCCCGCGCTCTTCCCTTTGGATTCCTTAATCATAGGGGCGGTAGACTCTTTCTGCAGTTATTAATCTCTGGTAACCTCAGCATCCCCTTCATGCTATTTGCACTTTCCACTACCTATATAAACAATTTCACATATTAAATCATTTTCTTTTTAAAAATACCTAATGTTTATATTTTTTTCCCTATTAAACTCGGATGTACATGTGGCCCTTACATCATATTTTACCCAGCATGAGATCTTTGGTAACGTTTACCTGACTCAAGGTGCACTAAAATAAAGTTATCTAATTTTTAACGAAAACTCTTCATTGTATGTTTAAATTTAAAGAAAGGTTTAGTTTTGCATTATATAAGAAAGAGGATACACATGCTACCTGAAGTGAGGTATATATGGAGGGTAGATACTTAGCAAGATCATCTTTTTCCCATTAGAAACAGAATTATGTTATTGGAAATCAGAAAAGAGCCCCAGATCTAGGGGAGAATAATCAAATTCTTATCTGAATCAAACAGATAAGAGCCTGGAGAAGGCAACACTGATCTGATTACTGTTTACTTTTGTTCATACGTTCTGAGGGAGTTATTAATCATCTCTCACTTATCTAACTCACTGAGCCAATTCCTTCCTAATACACCAGAAGGAGTTTATAGGAGCCCATTGGCAACCAGGGGAGCTCACTCAGGCCAAGTGAGGGACTTTTTTGAAAGATCCATGTCTAGATAATTTCTGCTAATATTTCTGGATTTAAGAGTAAAATGAACATTTTGTAATCTTGTAAACAGAAAAAAAATAGCCAAGAAGAAAAAAGTCTGATGTTTCATTACTGCAATATTAACTTCTTGAAGATACACATTCTTGGGTAGAGGACCAAAACTTGAATGTGATAAACTCTGTCAACATATGTAAAGATGAAAGGAAGACATTTCCAAACTTGCAAAGACTCAGAAGGTATGCCACCATACAATATCTCTAAAACAGACTACTTGAGGAACTATTTCAGCCTAAGAAAGATTGAGCCGGAATAAAGTTGAGCTAGGTAGCCACAAAGACTGGGCCAAGTTTGAGGATTACTATGATATAAATTTATGTTTGGTAACGTGTTGCCTTAATCTTGGTTTATTTCCAAAGTCGTCAATAGTCAGTACAAAGTATATAGCTAGATAAGGATTCAAGTGGGTAAATATAGCTCTTCAGTGCCTCATTTATTTCTCGTTGAGGTACACCTAAGTTCAAGGGTATTTTAGTCACACTGTGGAGGGAAATGTCCACCGGGTCAGAGGTAAACTATTAAACTGAATCTTGTTACTTTTTATCAATTAGCATACAAAGACAACTTATATTGGCACTAAAGCAATAAGTCCAGTTTTGACAGGCTGTGTCATACAGGCTCAATATCTAGATTTTTAGATCTGAATTTGTCAGTACTTAGGAGTCTCCCCTTATCTGCATCTATGTCTCAATATAAAATGTTTAGTTTATGCCTTCTTAGAAGCCATGGCCAACACTGTTTCTAGATACAGAGATTTAATAATAAATGAGTAACTAACAAAGCCTTTAGAATCTATTAAAATACTTTACTGAGGGATGTTGTAGCAAAACAGTGAACTTCACAGACAGTAAAGAAGTATGCCATCCATTCAAATTCTGGCTTTACTTCATACCGACTGAATTACCTTGGCAATCTATTATACTTCTCTTTTCCTTATTTCCCTATACTTAAAGAAAAGAGTATAATAGTATTTAGCTTGTAGAGTTAACATGTAGGTTAAATAAGTTATTGTGTTCTAAGCAGGCAAGAGCTTAAGCAATATTCTAAATTATAATAAATATTATAGCTTTTGACGATATTTTTATACTTCTATAATGTTTGATAATGTGATTGTAATATGAAACATAATTCTCAAGGAAATCAAAATAGAAGTGGCACAATGTTAACAATAATACCCAAAATGACTTTTAGTGTGGTGGCAGAGAAGTTAAAATGTGTTAAACATGTTTTCTTCTTGTATAGGAGTAGGTATAAGCACATTTATAATTGAATCTTTATGTTTGATATTGAAATAGAAATGTTCATTATTATAACAACTAGTGGAATAAAAATTTAAAAAATAAAGCTTCCAGTTCATTGGACAAAAAGAAAATGAGAAATAGGATATGAATACAAACACATATATTCACATCCTATAAAGATAACATTTCTCTCAAACACATATAAAATATTATTAAAACTGATTATATAATTGCCTCCCCCTCATGCACACACACACTATATTTACTTCTTTAAGTACAAATCTAATCGATTGGGTTCATCTAACACCTGTGTGATAAAACTTGATATTAGCAAAAAGTTAAAATTAACAGATTCTCCTAAGAACAAAATAACTTTAGATCAAGGAAGAAATGGAGGGATAAATTACTCATTATTTATAGACTCATAAAAAAAATCTGAGGAATGCAGT
Source organism: Equus asinus (assembly GCF_041296235.1). Lineage (NCBI taxonomy): Eukaryota > Metazoa > Chordata > Mammalia > Perissodactyla > Equidae > Equus > Equus asinus. The sequence goes on along the minus strand of NC_091792.1, from coordinate 110,674,647 downwards.
GTAAGCAGTCTTCTGAGAAACTTTAATAGCTTAAGTTATAGTAAACACAAATAAACCTTCAACTCAAAAATTTTGAAAAAAAAATAAAGAAGAGAAATAATTAATAATTTTAGGAAAAATAACTAACTTAGAAAAATATCATCAATCTCGTCAAAATGGCAGCATAGGCAGACTTCGAACTCATCTCCTCCCATGAACACAATCAGGTTACAACTATTTTTGGAGAAATTACCCTGGATAGAAAACCAAAAACTGGATAAAAAGAACCCCCACAACAAGGGACAGTCCTGACTAAGGCAGAAGAGGCAGAAATTCCTTCCGGAGAGAAAAAAAGCCACCTTCAGGAACAGGGGAGTTTCTCAGCTGGCCAGGAGGGAGCCATCCTAAGGTACACAGCCCTCCCTGGAGGAGTGAGGTCCTGAGTGGTGGCTGATACTGCTATAAGCATCCTTCAGACTCAGCACAACTGAGACAAGGGTCTTACTATCTGGCTTTGCTGGCTATTAACTGTAGCTAGGATATCCCCAGAAAAGCTATCAGATGAAAGCTGAAAAGACCCGGGTCTTAAAGGACCCACGCACAAATTTACCCATCTCAGCAACCTAAAATCACCAGAGAGAAGGCTGACAGTCCATTGGTGAAAAGAAACTCACCTGGTAGGCTCTGGGTGCATCTCGGTGAGAGGAGGGACCTCTCTGGTGATTGAGACATTGGTGGTGGCCATTGTTGTTACCTAGTCCAGGTGTGCTGACACAGACCTTGGTAGTTGCCATTGAAATTCCTCCCTAGCCTGTGAGCCCAGGGGTCTGCCACACCCACTAGAGCGTAGATTTAATCCAGTTCAGCCAGGGCAGGCAGGCCGCCCTAGAGAAGGCATGCCCAACAGCAAGCCCTCAAGCTACTTGATGGTCTGCATTGACTGGGTGCCTTGATCCTCTAAAGGCAGGTGTGTGTGTCTGCCTCTGTGGGACAGGGCCTGTGTGAGGACAAAGTGAACCGTGGGGGGCATTGCTAAAGAGGTGGGGACCTCTGCAGTGGGGCATTGGGGTATGCTCCAAGGGGTTGGGAAGTGTGCATGGACTAGGACTGTGTTGACTATGTGTGGTCCTGTGGGGGCTGAGGCTTATCAGCTGCAGAAACCTGTGCTTCACAAATAACCATAAAAAGGATCAACCCTACCTTCCAAAGCATGAAACAACTGGGTGCTCCAGTGCCTAGGGCCAGCCCCACTCAGCTGCACTCCTAAGAGAAATGACAAAAGCCTTGTAGGCCTCAGGCCTATAGCAATTGTAAGACCCTGAGTCTAGTAACCAGCTACACTGGGTACCTACCCAATTAACAGGAAAACTGTGTGCTGTTAGACCTTGTAGGCAATGGTGCCGAGGCTCCCCAAATCAGATTTACAGACATCTGGCCAAGGAAGGAAAGACTAGACTCCCTGGGTACCTGCATTAAGAGCAACTCTGCCATAGCAGAAGGACACAAGTAGCCTGCAAAGGGGTCACTCCTGGATCATTTGGACTGGTGATGAGAGGGAGGCACACTGCTTGGCCTCAAAAGGCATCTCTTACATAAGCCCACTTCTCCAAGATCAGGAGACACAGCCATCTCACTTAATACATAGATATAAGCACAGAGAAAGAGGCATAATGACGAGACAAAGGAATACATTCCAAACAAGGGAACAGGACAAAACCCCAGAAAAAGGACTAAGTGAAACAGAAATAAGCAACCTACTTGACAAAGAGTTCAAACAAAAACTCATAATGATGCTCACAGATACTGGGAGAAGACTGGATGAACACAGTGAGCTAGACAACAGAGAACTAGAAAATATAACAGAGAACCCATCAGAAATGAAGAATACAATACCGGAAATGAAAAGTTCACTAGAGGGACTCAATAGCAGAGTATATGATACACAAGAATGGATCAGCAAGCTAGACAAAAGACTGGAAGAAATCACCCGAGCTGCACAGAAAAAAGAAAAAAGAATTAGAATGAGAACAGTCTCATGGAACTTTGGGACAATATCAGGCATCTTAACATTCGTATTATGGGTGTCCCAGAAGGAGAAGAGAGAGACAAAGGGGCAGAAAATCTACTTGAAGAAATAATTCCTGAAAATTTTCCTAATCTAAGGAAAGAAACAGATGTCCAAGTACAGGAAGCGCAGAGAGCTCCAAACAAGATAAGCCCAAAGAGGCCCACACCAAGACACGTTATAATTAAAATGTCCAAATTAAAGATAAAGAGAGAATCCTAAAAGCGGCAATAGAAAGGCCTCAAGTGACATACAAAGCAAAACCCATAAGGCTATCAGCGGACTTCTCAACCGAAACCCTACAGGCAAAAAGAGAAGGGCATGACATATTTAATGTGCTTAAAGGAAAAAACCTACAGCCAAGTACTCTATCCATCAAGGTTGTCATTCAGAGTGGAAGGAGAGAGTAAAGAGCTTCCCAGACAAGCAAAAATTAAAGGAGTTTATCACCAAGAAACCAGTTCTACAAGAAATGCTGAAGGGACTTATTTAAGTGGGAAAGTGATGACCATAAATAGGGATAAAAAAATTATCGAAAAAAAACCAAAAAAGCAGGTAACAAAATCACTGGTAAAGGTAAAAATTTAGTAAAGGTAGCAGATCAACCACCTGTGAAGATAATATGACGGTTAAAGACAAAAGTGCTAAAAGCACCTATTTCAATGATAAGAGGCTAATAGATAGACACACACAAAACAAGAGATTAGATATGATTTCAAAAACATAAAATGTGGGAGGAGGGGAGTGCAAAAGCAGAACTTTTGGAAAGAGGTTAAGCTAAAGAGTCTATCAACTAAATATAGATGCTGTATACATGGAATATTATATAGGATCTTCATGGTAATCACAAATCAGAAACCTATAGTAAGTAAGCGAATAAATAAGACAAAAGAAATCAAACATATTACTAAAGAAAGCCATCAAACCACAAGGTAAGAGAGCAAGAGAAAAAGAAAGGAACAGAGAAGAACTACTAAAACACACACAAAAAAGTAAAAAAATGACAATAAACATATATTTATCAATAGCTACTTTAAATGTCAATGGACTAAATGCTCCAATTAAAAGCCATAGGGTGGCCAGTTGGATAAAAAACCAAGATGCATATACAGGCTGCATACAAGAAACACACTTCAGACCTAAAGACACTCACAAACTGAAAGTGAAAGGTTGGAAAAAGATATTCCGTGCAAATAGCAAAGAAAAGAAAACGAGGGTAGCAATACTTATATCAGAAAAAATAGACTTTAAAACAAAAACTGTAATAATGGACAAAGAAAGGCACTACATAATGATAAAGGGAACAATCCATCAAGAAGCTATAACACTTCTAAATATCTATGCACCCAACATAGAAGTACCTAAATATATAAAGCAATTATTAACAGACATAAGAGGAGAAATAGACAGTAATGCAATAATAGCAGAGGACTTTAACACTCCACTTACACCACTGGATAGATCATCCAAACAGAAGATCAATAAGGGAACACTGGCCTTAAACAACACATTGGACCAGATGGACTTAGTAGATATATACAGAACATTCCATCCAAAAACCACAGAATACACATTCTTTTCAAATACACATGGAACATTCTCCAGGACTGATCACATATTAGGCCACAAAACAAGTCTTAATAAATTTAAGAAGATTGAAATAATACCATGCATCTTTTCTGACCACAAAGGTATGAAACTAGAAATCAACTACAGGAAGAAAACCAGAAAAGCCACAAAAGTGTGGAGACTAAACAAAATACTACCGAACAAGAATTGGGTCAATGAAGAAATAAAAGGAGAAATCAAAAAATTCCTGGAGACAAATGAAAATGAAAAAATGACAGGCCAAAATCTATGGGATACAGCAAAAGAGGTTCTAAGAGGAAAGTTTACAGCAATTCAGGCCTACCTCAAAAAAGAAGAAAAATCACAAATAAACAATCTAACAGCACATGTAAAGGTACTGGAAAAAGAAGATCAAACAAAGCCAAAAATCAGCAGAAGGAAGGAAATAATAAAAGTCAGAGCAGAAATAAACGAAATAGAGACTAAAACAAGTAGAAAAAATTAATGAAACCAAGAGCTGATTCTTTGAAAAGATAAACAAAATTGACAAACCCTTAGCTAGATTCACCAAGAAAAAAAGAGAGAAGGCTCAAATAAATAAAATCAGAAATGAAAGAGAAGAAATTACAATGGACACCTCAGAAATACAAAAGATAATAAGAGTATACTATGAAAAGCTATACACCAACAAATTGGATAATCTAGAAGAAATGGATAAATTCTTAGGAACATACAACCTTCCAAAACTGGACCAAGAAGAAGTAGAGAATTTGAATAGACAAATCACCAGTAAGGAGATCAAAACAGCAATCAAACACCTCCCAAAAAATAAAAGTCCAGGACCAGATGGCTTCCCTGGTGAATTCTACCAAGCATTCAAAGAAGACTTAATACCTGTCCTTCTCAAACTCTTCCAAAAAATTGAAGAGGAGAGGAGGCTTCCTAACTCCTTCTATGAAGCAAACATTATCCTGATACCAAAACCAGACAAGGACAACACAAAAAAAGAAAATTACAGGTCGATATCACTGATGAACATTGATGCAAAAACCCTCAACAAAATAATAGCAAATCAAATACAACAATACATTAAAAAGATCATACATCACGATCAAGTGGCTTTCATTCCAGGGATACAGGGATGGTTCAATATCTGCAAATCTATCAACGTGACCCACCACATTAACAAAATGAAGAATAAAAATCACACGATCATCTCCATAGATGCAGAGAAAGCATTTGACAAGATACAGCATCCATTTATGATAAAAAATCTAAATAAAATGAGTATAGAAGGAAAATACCTCAACATAATAAAGGCCATCTATGAGAAACCCATAGCAAATAGGATTCTCAATGGAGAAAAACTTAAAGCTATCCCTCTAAAAACAGGAACCAGACAAGGATGCTCACTTTCACTACTCTTATTTAACATAGTATTGGAAGTCCTAGCCAGAGCAATCAGGAAAGTAAAAGAAACAAAAGGGATCCATATTGGAAAAGAAGAAGTGAAACTGTCACTCTTTGCAGACAACATGATGTTATATATAGAAAACCCTAAAGAGTCCACTAAAAAACTTTTAGAAATACTAAATGAACACAGTCAAGTTGCTGGATACCATATCGACATGCAAAAATCGGTTGCATTTCTATACACTAACAATCAAGTAGCAGAAAGAGAAATTAAGAATACAATCCCCTTGGGGGCCGCCCCTGTGGCTGAGTGGTTGAGTTCGTGCTCTGCTTCTGCGGCCCAGGGTTTCACCAGTTCGAATCCTGGGCGCGGACATGGCACTGCCCATCAGGCCATGCTGAGGCGGCATCCCACATGCCACAACTAGAAGGACCCACAACTAAAACTACACAACTATATACCGGAGGCTCTGGAGAGAAAAAGGAAAAATAAAATCTTTAAAAATAAAAAAAAAGAATACATTCCCCTTTACAATAGTAACAAAAAGAATAAAATACCTAGGAATAAACTTAACTAAAGAGGTGAAAGATCTGTACCCTGAAAACTATAAAACATTGTTGAAAGAAATCAAAGAAGACTCAAAGAAATGGAAAGACATTCCATGCTCTTGGCTTGAAAGAACTAACATTGTTACAATGTCCATGCATCCTAAAGCAATCTACAGATTCAATGCAATCCCTATCAAAGTTCCAACGACACTTTTCACAGAAATACAACAAAGAATCCTAAAATTTATATGGAACAACAAAAGACCCCGAATAGCCAAAGGATTCTTGAGAAAAAAGAAAAAAGCTGGAGGTATCACACTGCCTGATTTCAAAACATACTACAAAGCCATAGTAACCAAAACAGCATGGTACTGGCACTGAAACAGACACACAGATCAATGAAACAGAATCGAGAGCCCAGAAATAAACTCACACTTTTATGGACAGCTAATATTTGACAAGGGAGCCAAGAGCATACGATGGAGAAAAGTGAGTCTCTTCAATAAACAGTGTTGGGAAAACTGGACAGCCACATGCAAAAGAATGAATGTAGACCATTATCTTACACCATGCAAAATAATCAACTCAAAATGAATTAAAGACTTGAATGTAAGACCGGAAACCATCAAACTTCTAGAAAAAAACTTAGGCAGTATGCTCTTTGACATCAGTCTAAGCAGCATACTTTCAAGTACCATGTCTGATCGGGCAAGGGAAACAAAATAAAAAATGAGCAAATGGGACTACATCAAACTAAAAAGCTTCTACATAGCAAAGGAAACCATCAACAAAACGAAAGACAACCTAACAATTAGGAGAAGAAATTTGCAAACCATATATCAGATAAGGGGTTAATATCCAAAATATACAAAGAACTCATACATCTCAACAACACGAAAACCAACAACCCAATTAAAACATAGGCAAAAGATCTGAACAGAAATTTCTCCAAAGAAGATATACGGATGGCCAACAGGCATATGAAAAGATGCTCAACATCATTAGCTATCAGGGAAATGCAAATCAAAACTACAATGAGGTATCAGCTCACTCTGGTTGGAATGACTATAATTAACAAGACAGGAAACAAGCGTTGAGAGAATGTGGAGAGAAGGGAACCCTCGTACACTGCTGGCGGGAGTGCAGACTTGTGATTAGGCTCACATGTCTGGTGATGAACTATAATTAGTTTTTGGGTGGTGAACATGACGTAGTCTACACAGAATTCAAAATATATTACGATGTACATCTGAAAGCTATATAATATTATAATCCAATGTTACTGCAATAAAAAAAAGAAAAACATCAGTAGAATTATAAGATATCAGATTGACATATTTTCTTTGAAAACATAGGGCAAAAACTCAACAATGCTGTTTTGACAGATGAAGAACATAAAGGGAAAAGATACATATATGACATTGCAAATAATAAAGGTAATAAACCACAAATACAAAGAGGATATATCATATAAAGAAGATTATTATAACTTTGGAAAATGCTTTTGATAATAGTTATAAAATGACTTTTTTCCACCTTGGAAACAACTGGAAATTACTAAACTTTTCTCAGCAAAAGGTAGGAATACAGACTAATTTCCCTGAAAAAACTAAAATCTTTATTGATGATATACATCAAAAAAAGACTAGTGGTCGTAAAGATAAATTCTAGCAAAATGTAAGAAGGTATTTAAGTATTTTATAGGATATAAAAACACAGAATAATTCTAAATTCAATTTATGAGGTGAGCATACAATTCACTGGATAGGTTTAAATAAGTCTTAAACTAGTTTAAATCAACCAAATTGACAAATGATCCCAACGAAGAGACAAAAAATCCCAAAACCATAGACTCATATTACAAATAAAAATGGAGAAATCTCACAAAAGATGACTGTTAATCAAATCAAACAAAGTGATGAAAATAGACCATGGTTAATTAGGTTTCAACCGAGGAAGAGAGGAATGATTCAACATCAAGAGTTTAGTTTACATAGCTCAGTCCATTATGCTAAAAAGTATAATAATATCAGCACATACTAGAATGCATTAAATAATGCACAATTATCTATTATAGTCTTTTCTGCTTTGAAAAAAAGACAAACTTCTTAAATGATGCCTGCAATGGATCAACTATATCAAAATTAAAGGTATAATTTGTATACAAACTGCAAACATCATATTAAACAACTCTACACAATTCTCAATGAAGTTAAAAACAAATTTCTGCAACTGTTTAAATTCTCTTGAAGATTGTATCCAATGCCAGAAAAGGAAAATTTTGAATAGCACTTCTGGAGAAAAATCTCATAGATACTTGAATTAGTGCTAGTAAAAAGCACATTATGCTCACATCCAGCTTGGTCTTCACGACATCTTGGAAATCTTTCCACGTGACAGTGTAATTTTTTGTCACATTCCGCTCAGAAGATGCTGCAAATCTTTAACGTTCTTCTGAACCTCCCTCACATCACCTTCAGGGATAAACTTCATTACATTCTATCAGAGAAGAAAATATAATGATGTAGAAACTGCCTCAGTTCACTTCCCTTCCACACAATTTACTTTTATCGAAGATCATCTCTTTCATCTTCCCTCCCATCACAGTGGAAGAGATCGTATTTTTATATCCAAAGTTAATATGTTTCTGGAGCGGCACTTGGAATAGTTGTTTTAAGATAGAAAAGACGTTGAATGTGTTTATGCATCAGACAGAGGGACGCTAACAGAACAAGGTGTGAAAGGTAGCTGGGGAGGCTGGAGTACAGACAAAAGTTCTCCTATTCAAAACCTGTCCTAGAAACCACCCAGCCAGAGTTCTACACTTCACTACTGTTCTCCCAAAGCACCATGGGCTTATTTTTTATTATATATTGGGTTATTTATATTGGTGTTTTACCTGTTTCTTCACTGTTATAATCTCCCTCAAATACGATAATGTTAATAAATTCACTTATTTAACAAATTCATATATTTATTGAACACTTATCATGTATCATGCAGCAGTCCATGAAAAGGTGGAAGGAAACAAAAGAACTGAACTCCTCATTCAATAGGACAGAGGTGTAGACTGATGTTAGTCAATTGTTTATATGATTAAATGTAAAATTATCAAAGTTATAGGAAGTGTAAAGGAAATGACCAAAGGTGCATAATGTTTAGAAATTATAAAGGAAAAGTCTGATTCAGTGTTGGAAAGTGGTAAACATTTCATTGAAGTGATATTTAACCTGAGATCTTTGGAACGAGTAGGATTTACTTTGACATACGTAATAGGTAATTATAAGAGGTACTCATCTCTGACGATTTAGTATTTGCTAAACTTTCCATTGCAATTGGAAAATCACATAGAAGTCTGAAGTCTATGGTTCTTTGTTCTTAGTTGCAACACTAAAACTATGATAGAAATCGTCATTTGATGATGCAAGAAACAATTATTAATCACCTAATTCTTAGCGTATCATAAAAATTAATAAATACTGCCTTTTCCATTAAGCACTTATGGGATTCAAATAATTACAAAAGAATCACAGCGTCATCAAATAATTTAATAAATACTAAATTAATGCATTAATTAGGAAAAATAATACATAATACATTTTTAAAGAAATATAATTTCTTCAACTAAAATAAAGGGAGCTAACTAAATAAAGCTAAAAAATCAGCCTCCTAATTCTATTGCATACTTACTTCATCCTTGATCATCTCCAAGCTACAAGCAAGGCCCAGATAGCACCATTCCCCATGCTGATGGAGAGCCTGTCTTCTCTCACTTGTCTTCTTGGCTTACACATTTCCTGGAGTGAAGAGACCAATGCGGGTTTGGCAGCAGAAGAGTTTCTTCCTTGGAAGAGAAACTACATAGAGGCATCAAATTAAATCTCAATCCAAAAAAAATTGGTTATCTGTTAAGAATGCGTATTTATTTCACTAAAAACTTAAATAAACAACTGCCAGATGTAAAATATTGAGAGAGACTGCTGTTTACAATCATACATTAACTTTATGCTTAAACTCAGTATATACTGTGGTATGGTGTGTAATGGGTTGTCACAGCAGATCCAATTTAGATGATATAAAGCCTTCCTATTAATTAGCTAAAGCAGAGCCCTTCTGACTTCCCCCCACCAACAATTATTCTTCAGAGAGCAAAAGTAAACTCTAATAAGGTGGAAGGCAATATAGAGGGAACAAACTCATTCAGACTTTACTATTCCATTAGGTCTTTAAACCCAACTGATGGGCTGCTTGGTGATTTCCACTTACAATGGCTAATAAAAGAAGCAGCTGCACCTCCAATCTTGCTAGCCACGGTATTCTCAGAGCACAGTCACTGAAAAAGCATCATTTAACTTCAAATTCATATTTTGTCAGTTGAAATTCATGCCTCTAATCCCCTCACTGGATCACTGCTTTGTTGAAAAGTAGCATCGTTTACAACCCTGACAGCAGGGGTTTGGGGTGCCAGGACCTGAAAATGTGTTGTCGTCTGACTTCAGCAGTGGTTTAGGAATCCAAAGAATAGTGCAGCATATTTTCAATGAGGAAAATTCCCTTAAAAAGAAAACACAAGAAACCAAACATATAAATAGGATAGAAATCAAACATGTTTTAAAGCCTCTGCTAAATAGCTTTTCATCTATATTTTCATATTCTTTTCTTTCTGATTATTTCACCAAATAAGATTTTGAGAGTTTTCTCCTTCTCCATTCCAATAACATTTGTGCCAAATCTGTAGTCACAATAGCAGCCTTCAAATAGAAATTATGCATTTTTGATTGAATTTAGTACCTTCAAGTGCTCATTACTTTAAAGATTTTTTTGAACAAATGGTTATAATCTAAGAAAACTGGTAGGAGACTCAGAAATCCAAACCTGCTATATTCCACAAAGCTACACACAGAAAATGTCAATGTTTTAATTCACAGATGTTTTAAAAGCATAGATAGAAATATGAATTCTAGACCTCATTCCCTATATGCATAAGGATGAGAATAGGCATTCAACTTTTCTCCCTTTTCTTAACTCTCTTTTGAATCACTCTCCTCTATTCACACCAATTAGACAAGCAGAAGGAATAATTAATGGATTGTGCAGCTTCCTGGATACCAAAAGGCACGTGTTCCCAAGCAGGTGCTATCATTGTGGCCCAGGCAACTCCCATTCTCTGTAGAATCCTATCCTTGCACACGTTTGCATTCCCTGTGATAAGATTTAGGATTTGTCTTGGTGGAGAGAATTAGGCCATATGCTCCAACCCTCCAGAGGTTTCTACATTGGAAGATTTGGCTTTGCTTCCATTTGGCATTATCTTTTAAGTTTTTAATTCTGTGTGGAACAGTGGCAGACACACAGAGCAGGAACCAGGTATGTGGTGTTTTGCAGAGGGGGATGTGGAACCTGAGTGGTCATTAGCTATCCACTGGGACATTCATGGTCTTATTTGTCCACCCAGATTACCAGCGGCATGTCTTAGGCAAGTTTTCCTTGTCCAGTAACTCTTAGGTATTTCTTTGCAATACATTAAGAGTTACTTTCATGATATATTGGAGCTTGAGAATCTCCAAGGCTTTCTAAAGCTCCATCTGCCTTGAATTACCTGCATAGATGTTCATTTTCCGGGACCTTACTATCTGTCCAGGAAGGGACAGGCAGAGCCTGTTTCTCAAATAGGCTTTTGATCTCCAGTTTTGCTTTCATCGCATGATCCATTCCTAGAGGAGGAGATTATTTGTTAGTACGGAATAGGATGGTCTCTCATTCTTAAAGTTCCATTTCTCCCATATATTTCGGTTATATCCTGAATTGCCTTTGATTCTCTAAATGTTTAGATATTTGTAAACCTCTTACATTCTTTTTCTGAAGACTATCCATACAGAAATTCTTATTACTTGAATTAAAGTTGGAATGTTATGGAGAGAAAGAGGGGAAGAACCTAGAGAGGGAAAATAGTTGATGTTTTAAAAATGTCTTTCCATGTTCTGTCTATCCACATGTTCACCTCTAGTCGCATACTCACTGAATGTTGGAACAAGCTATTCCAGTGTGGAGAGAGGAATTCTAATTATTTTGCAATAACTGAAACACTCTGCTTATTCACCCTCCATATTCTCTTCTACCTAATTTTGTGACATAGATAGTTGTCACTGAACCCAGTTTGTTACTTCTTTGATATTTTCGCCTGACCAACTTTCTGTTAGAGGGTTTTAATCTGGATTCCATGGATAGAAGCCAGGCAGTTCATGAATTACGGTGGAAAAATGTGAACTGCATCTATATTTTCAGTAACCTTTAGCTTAAAATTAATATTCTCCTACATTTTGAATATAGATAACAGACTACAGCTGTATTAGTATCTATAATTTGTAACCAATTTAAAATACAGATATATTCATGTAATATTACAGTTAATTTAAAACTTTAAAATATATTTGCATTTATAATTACTACAAAATTTTAGTAGTTATTGAAATCACTACTAGATCTTGTTATTTAATATGTTAAGAAGCAGAAATATTACTCTTCCTCAATTTTGGTGTGAAATATTTCAGTAGCTAAATTTTAGTGTAGTTAATTTCCTTTATAATTGAATGCATTTTACCTTCATTTAAAAACATTATTTGAAGAAGGGGTACACAACCTTTACAGACAGTCAAAGGGATACGTGACACACACACACAAAAGTTTAAAAACCCCAAACATGACTGTAGTTTCTGTCAGAGCCAGATATGTTTCTACGTCACTCCCGTCACTAGCAGAGCAGAGCTGTGAGGGCTAAAAGTTAGTGACTTGATGTTTTCTGATCCTTGATTTGAAATCTCCTTGTGTGGAACTGCAATTAAACAAGAAAAAGAAATAAGGCCATGTCTATTTATATTTGACCACAAACAGGAAAGAAATTATGCTTTACTAATAGTCAATGAGTGGAGGGACACTGGCGCCTCACCAGGTCCATATAGCTGACGGTCACTTGTCACAGTGTAGAAGGATTCCTATAGGAAGGCTGTGTAATTATAAACGGTTGGTAATGGTGGACTCACTACTCTTTCACTAGCAGAACATTACAATATATTGCAGTTTTTGTGCTATAAGATGTTCCCAATATAGATAAATATTTTTTGGAGACTACCTTAAACAGTAAATTCTACAATAATTTGTAATGTAACAAGATTGAGTTTCCATTTTTCCACTCATTTTTCTCATTTTGCAAAAGGATAAGTAAAAGTTTCAGATTTGCTGACCTTTTCTATAATAAGTCAGTAGTTTTCTACCAAGCAGATATATTCAAAAAGAATAAAGACACTTAACCTGCTGTTCAAAGGAAAGTTTTCTAATAGAGAAAATAGTTTTAAAAAGAGATGCTTGCAAATTTTTCCATCTTTGTGTGATTCTGTTGCCAAAAATATATGTGCCACCTATATCTGACAGTTTCGAAACACTGAAACCAGATTGAGAAGCTAAAAAGTTTCTAAATGAAAATTTTCAATGGGTTTTAACTTATTTGTTAAAAATACAAAAATACAACATCTTAGTTTGGAAGAACTCTCTATGATTAGGGAAAATGAAAATTTTCAACCTGTATTTCAACAAAAATCTGTATATAATTGGAAGATGATATTGAAAAATTATCATGATTTAATAGATACAGTCAATGGTGCCTTTTTTTCCATTTTTATATATGAATTTTTGTAAGGTATTTTCTCTTTCTTAACCTGTGATTGTCATCAAGAATATTTCTTTTAAAAAAACTGAATTTTGCAAAAGATCCCCAAATTGGTAAACCCAAATTTTCAAAAGTCATGAAGTAATCAATCATTTGCTTTCAACAGAAATATTAATTTTAATGAAACCAAATGTTTTATACTATTAATAAAAATATAATTAAATATTTTATATCAAATATATCTCACCTCATTAACTTTCTCTAATGTATTTTACGGTATATTCTGTTTGGTGGTATATGTATGCTATTTATTGAAGTTAATAAATATATATTGAGATATAAAATTTAAAATCTTTTTATTAATAGGGAGCATAATTCAAAAAGTTGGTACATCACTGGAATAAACATGTAAGAATTTCCGTGAATGAATAACATTGATTTAATCCTTTGTCAACAGATATTTAAAAAAAAAATCATTTACTGTTTATTGACTGCTTTGCTTTTAATATCCCAAGTGGTCATTTGAAAACCATTTCCTCTTGAAGGTCACTTGAAATGGCTTTTACTAGCAAAGCTATTTGTTTCATGTTTCAATTATTCCATGAGTTCTTGTAATTATGGGCATATTTTGTCTGCTCCATGTTCCATGACATGGAAGTTCTCTCTTGCATAAGTATGGTCTTTAAGTAACTATTTAAGCTGTAGATGAGTTTTTATTAACTTTTGTTTCTCTGGTGTTGTCCTCTCTCCACTATCAATGCCTTAGGTCTGGCTATTTAAATCTCATGCCCAGATTACCGCAAGAATCTGTTAACCAGTCTCCTTATCCACTGTGGTTTTTCAATGTTACTGCCAGGATATTTCCAGAAAGTAGCCCCATACTCAAAACTCTTTAATGGCTTGCCTTCAGTCTCAAACTAAAATCCCAATTCCTGAGCCTTGTGACAAAGTTCCTGCTTGATTGGACCCTCACCACCTCAGCCTCTTTTAGACCACTTGCACCACCAGAAGTGTGTAAACTTGTCACCACACTATTGCACATGCAGCTTCCTTTACTGAAAACCCCATTTTCTGACACCTAATACCTTCTTATTAGTTCCGGCATCTTCTCTTCTCAAACATCTGATGTTCATCCCGCCTCTGTTTCATTTCATTTGGGTAAACATCCCTGGTCTGTACTTTCACTGTTTCCACTTCAGTGTTTATCAATTCACTTATCATATTTTAAAATAAGTTGTATAATTGGCAAGAACACTAGACAAGGTCTTTGACCAGAAGTTCTAAAATGTGACAATTTTTTGAATTTACCCACAGAAATGGAAAGTTGAAAATTTCTGTGAAACCATCTGAAAGAATGGTTTTATTTTCACTCTAATTATAGTATCCTTTGAAAGTAGAGGAGAGAAAAATGGTACTCGAAAATGAGGAAAAGGGTATACTATACATATTGAGACTAACTGAAGAAAGTGCATGTGTTTTTAATATCCGAAGGATTTTACCTTTTATGTTTTTAAAACAAATAATTTAGTGTTCTGTCTTTACATAATCAAATATTCTTAACTATGAAGAGAAACATTAATCACCCTTATGAAATAGAATAAAAGCTCCACAAATTAGATAAAATAATTTCAAAGGTAAAATTAAAAAGCAAAACAAAAGGAAGAAAATGTGTTCATTTAAGAAGATAAATTCATACTCTCCATTCAGAGTGATTTAACATATGCAAATATTATGATGTTTTTAAAATAGTGTAATGAGGGAACAAGATTAATAAATTCACTATCACTCAGATGTTAATTTACAAACTAAAATTATTTTTAAAATACATTCTGGTGAAAGCTCAAGAGGATAGTTAAAAGTGCCTTCAAAAGTTATATTGATACGTGATCCTGCTAACGTGTCTCTACTTCTGGCTAATTTCAACTTTTCAGTATTTATTTTCAGAATTGATTGCAAGTGTTAACATCAGATTATTCTTTTCACAAAGCTTTTCAACTATCATCACATAAAAACTGATTATTCCATAAATATTTCTGGCCAATGGTGCTTTACTATCTGTGTGGGTAAATGTCTGTTTTTTTTAAAAAATAATATTTACTAAAATAAAGATCATATTGTTTAATGAAAATTAAGCACTTTTACTATATATTTCCAACTTTGCTTTTAGCACTTGGTTGGGGTGTGTGTATGTATTTCTTGTTTAAAACATTTACTGCCCCTTCCTTTGTCCCATTCTGACTGGCCGCTTTCTACTGGTTCCCTTTGTATACAAGTATTACTCTTGCTGATCTACCAATATAAGGTAGCTGACTTGCTTTAGCAAGTGGGATGTGAGTAGAAGTGATTTGTGCTAACTCCTAGTAGAAGCTTTAAAGCCATTCCATGGCTCTACCATAGTTCTTTTCTGCCCAGCAAGATACCAGCATGTCCCAGTCAAGACCTTCAAGTTCACATTTATGCTAGAATAAATATCTGCAGCCACCCTGCAAAGAATAATAATATGAGAGGAAAATAAGCTTTGTTATTGAAGGCTATTGAGATATGGGGGCTGTTTGTTACTGCAACATAGCTTTGTAAACACTGACTAATTCAGGAGGATGCATCAATGGCCTACTTATGGCAGATTTACCCTAATATCAATACCTCCTTAGCATTTTCTTCTCTTCTGCATATGATGTTATCTTATACTTCAAGTATATTGTTTCACCACTTTATTTCTATATCTGCTTCATCTTACTTGTCTATAAGTTCCTTAAGGACAAAATCCATGTTTTTTAATTAATTAAAATTAATTAATCTATTAATCTCTGTTTCCCTCATGCCTAGGCTAAATCTGGTTCACAGGAATGTTTAAGGAAAGTGCTTAAGTAAGGTTTGTCAAAAACACACAACACCAGAGACTGGATTGGTGGTTACCAGAGGGGAAGAAGGGAGGGAGGAGGTGAAAGAGGTGATTAGGAACACATGTGTGGTGATGGATTATAGTTAGTCTTTGGATGGTGAATATGACACGATCTACACAGAATTCAAAATATATTATGATGTACATAAAAAAAGTAAAGGAAATATATACGGAAAAAAAGGAAAGATTTTTTGAATCAATACTGAGCCAACTACAAAGTCATATGAATGAAAAGGTAAAATATTTATTAAAGAAATGGAATAAAAGAAAGCATAGTGGAACTTGACAAGGAAAAATGACAAAGAGATCTCAGATTAATAAGCAAGGAGGCTCATATTATAAACCTAGGGAGCTATTCCATAGCTCTGAATATCAAGGCAAAGATCTTTTTCTTTTAAAGTGTGTTTATCTATATGCCTACCATCTCTCTCATTAAAATGTTTATAGTATTCCGTTTTAAATGATTTCCACTAGTGATGATTTTTCTCATTTTTCTTGAAATATTCATTTTGTAGTTCTGTTTATTCAGTTATGTACTTACCACCAAAGAAGAGTCATTCCCATTGGAAGCATGGAGGAAGAACATAGTAAGACAACTTTCGTTAGTGAATCAGACGTTAAACTGAATACTTTTGCTGAGAAATTAGTACCATGACAGAAAGATGTAGATTCCATCAGAAAAGACAATTTTTTATTTTATCACATTTTTAAATTGATTCTGATATCTCATTATACTCAAAGGCACAACAAAATGTTTATTAATCAGATTCAGGGATGAAAATATAACAAGATTTTAAGAAGCCCAATCTATTCCACTGACTGCTGTATAATAATACCTTATATTTTTTAATACTTTCTATGTACCAGCTTTGGTACTAAGCACTTAATGAACATTATCTCATTTAATCTTCACAATAATCATATGAGTTAGGTACTCACATGAAGGAACAGAGGCACAAATGTTTTATGCAGCATCCTTAAGTTGATGCAACCAGTAAATGTGGAGGCAGGATTCATTCAAACTCCTAGCTTTGTTTTAAATCACTAAGTCATAGTACCTCCCTAAAGATATATGTCAATGACAGCATTTCTATAGAGTTTAAAATAAACAACTAGTACTATGGAGAGGGAAATAGAGACTAGTAGCTGAAAGGTGTGCACTGTGTGAGTTTAAGGGAAAATATGGAAAAAACTAAAGAGAAGGAAGGAAGGAAGGGACAGAGGAAGAAAGGGAAGGAGGAGAGAAGGAAAATGGGAGTAGGAGGGAGACCAGGTTAGTGATCTCTTTAGTTTCCTTTCTATCTCTCATCTCTAGTTGGTGTCCCACCTCTCTCCTTTCCACTTCCACTAGTTTAGTTCATGCTCCCCATGATGTTACTGCCAAGGCCATCAAGACAGGATTCCCAGAGCAGTATTGAGCCAGCAGAAGACTAGATACCCAGGATGGGAGCAAGGAGCATTTCTAGATCTCTTGGCAGAGGAGGCCTAGGCAGAGGTGGAGGTCAGATCCAATGCTCTGTGATCACAGAGGCAGAGCTTCGAGCTCTGGTTCCAGACCAGCTCCAATTGAGGCCCCGGATCTCAGAGCTCAAGGGAAAATATTTCATGTCACAAAATCTACGTTTTTGCTTCACCTTTTGAACGTCAATTTCCTAAGCTTTAAAGGGGAGTAATAGTACCAAACTTGTAGGATTATTACAAGATTTAAATGCTTCTGGTGAATATTAAACTCTCATTAAATGGCCAAATTATATTTGGTCAAATGGTCAAAATATCTTTTGGCTTGGGCCAAGATATAACTAGGTCTAGAGCAAGTTTTTCCTTCTCCCTAACTGAGCAATAATTTAAAACGTTTCTTGTCTGACAACCTATGCATTCCTCTTTAATGCTCTCTGAAAATATTGAAATCATTACAAGGAAGCACTTAAAAGTTATGTGAACAGAATTTGCAAGTATTTTCACAAACCAGGTAGTGGCAATTTACAGAAAAGAGCTATTTTTTCTGTATTTTATGAAACATTAAGACAAATTACTTCATAAATTTAGAAAAATAGATATTTTGGAACATTCTTCACATTGTTTCCTAAATTATTTTTAAGAGACAAAAAATTTCATATGGATTTAAACATCAGTACTCAAGCCTGTTAAGGGTAGAGTAAAATGTTTTGCACTTTCTAACAACATATACATTTAAATAGAGAGTATTGGTACTGGAATAATAAATTTAGTATTTGCATTTCATTTACTTTAATATTCGTTTTAATTTAACTAGTTCATTTTCTTTGAAAGTGCCCTATTCAGGGACAGTGTTAAAGGTTTTTCAGTTAGGTCATAAAATTTGAAATATATTTGTCAGTTGATAAAAATGTTATAAATAAATATAATAAAGGTAATATAAAGATATGTCAAAAACATAGAAATATTATGTGAATAACTATAACTTAGAAAATACTACCATATGAAATAGGGGAAATGATTAGTAAATTTTCTTGATTTACAAAATTCGTCTTGCTAATATTTCTCCTCTAACGCAGCTTGCCTAACTTGCTCTTTTTAGAACACATTTTATTATTTTATTTACCCTCTATTCTCAATTTTTATCATAGAAATTTATCAGTTTTTATCACCTCTCATCCCTTCTTTTTCACCATGGAAATGAATACAAACTAAATGTATACCTTTCTTATCCAGTTTCTTCACAAAGCACTTCACCTTGTAGAAACCATTATTTTAAAATACAATGGTATCTTAATAACAGAGTTATGAATACTCTTTGAAATAGAGTTATGAATTGTTCTTTAATTTTCTCCATTTTTCACATATTTGTCTTATATCCTCAAGTAGAAAGTACAGTGTTGGGTCAGTAAAGATTTTATTTCTGTAATGCACAGAACACGGGACTAGAGTCTATGATCTTGAATTTCTAGTCCTGGCTTAGCTGTTAACTCATCAAAAAAGTCAATCACCTACCATAGTTGTCAATTTTCCTTTCTTCAAAATGAAAGAATTAAATTCGATTGTCACTAGTATTCTTCTCAGATCTCTGCTGGAAGGAGACGTGTCTCTAAAATATTGGCATTGCCTGACTTTATACAAGTTCATTTTATAGATACAGGCATTTTTAGTTTAGACCTATTTGGTTTTCATGTGCCATTTTTGACCCACACTATTTTTTATCAAGAATCAGAAAAATCATTAGTGATCATGACACATCTCTGAAACTTGAGGCTCATATATTAGAACACAAACTTTAATAAGTTTTATGAATCATCTGTCTCCCCTGCTAAACTGGGAGTACCTTAGGGCATAATCCTTGAGTAATTCACCTTTGTATTTTCATAGCAACTGCCTTGGATGTTAGGGTCTTAAAAATGTTTATTGAATAAAAGAAACAAAGCAAATAATTGTTTAGATTTTTAGCACTGTTTACATTGAAAAGGCTAAATTTTCTGGAATCCCCAATTCAGAAACATAGTTCAGTTTAGTGGTAGATACTAAAACTGAAAAAATAATTTTATAACATCAAATTTAGGCTGATTTTCATCAGGTAAAGCCGGACTTTACATTTAGAAAAGGAGATAACATAAAAGAATGGATAGGTGGGAGATGATAAAGTTGACAAATATGAGATATCAAACATTTCACTCAGCCATAAAAAAAACATATTTAAAAGATTTAGCTTTTTACATTATCTTAGGAGTTGTCTTTCCTATTTCTATAGCAAGTTATTATTCATGTAGATGATAATTTCAGGTGTCCTTATAAAATCACAATCTGACAATTCACCGTTTAATTTCCAGCTCCCTTTCCCTTTACTGTTTCTGTCAGTTTTGAACGTAACTGATGATGTTGGGAGCTTCATGGCATTGTTGCCTCACGTGGCTTGATTGCATGAAGCAGATGTAATCTCAGATGATCGGGCATCTATTACTCCTATGAGGAAATATCTACAATAGGCAATTAATTGTGCTTCAGATCCTCCAGTTAGTAATTTATAGAAGATTTAACAGTATAGTTCATGGACATTCTATTGATCTGTATGTGTAGCTAATTTATCTTTCCTTCTCTATGACTGAAGATAATGTAGAGCATATCTTTTTATTTCCTTTCAACAAATTATCATGTCCAAGGTTTGCTTTGCTCCCCCCTCTTTAAAATGTTGTTGGATTTATTTATAAAGTCCAGCATTTATATATATGTGAAGGCCTTGATTCTTATTATCACACCCAGGCATTTACAAGAATACAGAAGTGTGAGCCTTATTTAGTAAATAAGTAAAAGCAAGCACCAGCGCCAGTGACCTTCTCTCTTTCAGTGCTCATAGTTGCCCCTCATAACACGGAGTGCAAAAGCTTCAAAGCAATGCAGCTCTCTTTCTTTTCTTTTTTCCTCAACACATACAAACACATATACAAAGGTACTGCAGAGGCTTAAGATGGTCCAGTGCTGAAGAAAATATTTCCTTTATGGGATCTATCACGGTCTAAGATTGTTTTGTGACCAAGAAAAGTAGGCCCAACACAACAGGGATAGAGAAGCGGACTCAAACAATTTATTGTCTTTATTTTCAAACATACCCACTTCAGAAAATGATAGACAGCCTAAGGATGAGGGAGTCATGAGTTTGCACAAATCCTCCTAAATTTTTTCTCCAATGATAGCAGAGAGCATTTGGAAAGAGAAAGAGAGGAGAGACCCAGAAAGCAACATGATCTTCACTGTTTACGAATCATAGTTTAAACTGTAGCCAGCTTTTGTAAGCATCTTCTGAAATGCATCTTTCCAGTTTTCCTGGGGAATTTTTTTCCCATTTAATATCTATCATATCAAGTTTTTAAAAAATAAATGCAAATTCATACATAATCATGGTAAAAGCAGAAGAAGACAAAAAAAAAGTCACAGCCCACTTCCCAGTTAAATAATAACTTGAATTTTTGGAGTTTCATTTTTTATTCCTCTTTTTTCTCTTATCTCAAAGTACACCTCTTAGTATTCCAGAAGAACTCCAAGATTTGCATATAAATCTAATTGTGTGTATTCATGCAAAACTTTTCAATTCATGACAAACTATCCACAGATATTAAAATTAATTTGTGAGGGGAGAGCCATTGTGTTCAGAGATAGAAAGCATCAAGCTTCCTGCTTGTCCACATTTTACTACCACTCAGCTGTCCACAGCGTGGACTTATGAGAAGTACTAAACATTTACCTAAGAAAAGTGCTACTTGTCTGAGAAAGGTGTATGCATGAACTTGATCTTATATATATGTGTACTTTTGCATACGTACTTATTGCTTTCACTAGTATTGAAGGAAAATCTAAGACTTTATGTATTAAGAGGAGATTACTCCAAATAAGAAGTCACTTAAACCTTATGACAAGTGGAAGCTATTTTTATCACTTACATCATACAGTAATCACAAAGCTATTTAGCAATGGACTAGCTACTTATGAAATTTTTCTGTGTAAATCAATTTTTCTATCTAAAAACAAGAACATTAAATTTTCAGATTTTTAAATTAATTTTGTAACTAGGTTGAATTCAATGGATGTAGTGTTTATTTATTCAGTTATATCTTGTCCTAAGCATAGTGCTAACTTTAGTGCTGATGTAAGTCATAGGATTCTCTATGAATTGTGTTCCTTAAGGAAGACAGAATGGGATATTGGCAGTAAATACAATGAAATCTCAGTATTTTGACAGTGACTTTTGCAATTCCCATTAGCTCTCTATGACTGTGAAATTCCAAGTCTCAGTGTTTACCTCTTGAAAGTCTATCATACTATTTCTATAGCTAACTTAACAGGAAAGGAAAACGTTTGACAAAGTATCTACTGATGCAGATGGAGCAATAATCTTAAAAGTGGAAAGGGAAAATTTATTATTAAACACAAAGGAGGAAAAACGTAAAGGTTACCAATTCTTATATTTATAGCTTTCTCAAAGCTATTCTTTAAGCCCATAATTGTTTTCATGGGGGAAGGAAAGAGAAGTTTAAGACTATAATCCTGATGTTCTGGATAGCACTTTATCTATTGTATTTCCTATCTTGTTGTTAGAGATTTTACGGACTGTGGGCTTATGTCATCCACCATGCCATAGGATCATGTATGATTTTATCCATTGTAATGCAGTTGGCATGACTATCACAGGGGGAAAGAAGACGTGTTTGACCTAAAACTTCAAGTGAAAACCTTAAAAACTCCAAAGGGAATCTAATTGTTCAAGAACACTTGATCTTATCCACTCAAATAAGACAATTTAGAATTTAGAAACTATTATTAACAAAAATTCAGAAATTCTATATCTTGACATTCCTCTTTAAAAGTGAGTCATCTAGGTAAACTACCACAAAACTGAGTGTAAAATAATTATCTGTTACCGAGTAAAATTTGGAAAATGTTTGAAAACGCTCCAAAGGAGATATAACATTTGGTACCTGTATAATGAGAATGGCTTTTCAAACTTAAATGGGAATATAGAGGTCTTTATTATCAACAAAAAAAGCATTGAGATATACTCAAATTAAGAAAATATAGAGATAATGAAATTAATGGATGCTTATTATACACACATAGGCAATTAAGCTTACTGTGCTTATTTCATTCAAACATTCTACTTTCCAGTTGGTAATGACAGAAATAAGAAGTCCTATTTAAAAAGTCAGTTGATGGCCTAAAATCAATAGAGGTTGCATATGTCCATTCACGGATAGAATTTAACTTTTGAAATTCAGGATAATAGCCACTTCTTAGACGCTACTTGTACAGACAACCTCTAACTGTGACAGTTGCATTACAACTAAATTTTCTGCCTTGAAGTCAATGAGAGTTCTGTTCCCAGAAATGTGACCAAAAATTGATTTACTCTGATATTGTGGATTTTATTATTTAATTATGAGACCTCTCTCATGGGCATTAGGAGAAGACTTGAGAGTTTGTGAATGGGAGAATAATTATTTACTAAATGTAGTATAAAGGCTTTCTTTCCAATTGATAATCTCATGATGAATAAGTCATCAAGATAACATGATAACTGTTATCTTTCTGATGTTCTTAATCTGGAAACTAATAAGACAATAAATCGGCAGTTTCTATCACAAAAAGATTTAAGCATTATTCGACGTATTACTCTTATTAGAAATATGTATTCCAGGACCAGACAGGAAGCTTTTTCTCTTCTAAGGAGCAAAAACAAGCAAAAAGAAACAAAATGCTTTACATGAAAGGGGCTTTGCAATAAGTAACTATTTACTGTTAACATGTTCTTACCATTACTGGACTCTTTGCCTATTTAGAACGAAAAATAACAGGACATTTCCAGACACAGTTGACAAATTCATCCAAAAATGCTCCTGCCAGATTCAGTTTTGTTGTTTTTTGTTTGCTTAATCTGCTGCCTGAACTGTAAAAGGAAAAGGACACAAATTAATATATTTGGGGATAAATGTAATCTATCATCATCTGTATAAATGGGTGAGTTCTGTTGTGAATTTGTTGGTATGCAAACAATTTAAGAGTCAGGCTGATCATCCAAAATAAAGATTGCTGAGATTTGACTTTACTTTTTGACACTATTTCCTTATACTGTAATCCAAACATAATTTTTTTAAGTGCCTGTTAGGAGGACCAGACTCAAAGAAGTAGAAATCAGCACAATAACACATTTTTCTTAGCCCTGTTCACATTGCTCAAACAAATCCTGACAGAACAACACCATTCGTTAGAGTGGCTGAGAAGATGACTCGCTTGCCTTGCTTTACCCGTTCTGTACATAGTCACAATAAAAATTTTCCTCATATAACTTCTTAAAGTTAATTAGCTGTCCATAATTTCTCAAAGTACAGCTTTGTCTGTGGGATTAGAAAGTCTACTTTGAGTCACTATTGTGCCAGTAATCTTCAAAACTTATTTCACTTAAATGGACTCTAATTTCTAGATATATGCTCCTTTCTACTGCAAAACAGTATTATTTTTCAAAATTACCAATTTAACAAGTACATACTGCCTGAATATTTTAGATTTTACAGAAAAATTTTTCACACTTCTTCTGACATATGAAGTAGCCAGTTCTGTGGTTGCTACTGTATAACTCTTATTATTATGTTTTCTGTGGAATGTTTGGCCATTTTTCAAATGTGCCAAGTTTAATTTGTTTCCTTTTAGGTGTGTTGTAGTGCGGTTTGACAAATTATACTGAAGTGGTCACTGTAATAATTTTTTGTTGCATATTTAAAAGAAAAAGGTAAAAGAAAATATAAATATTGCAACTGCATAATGGTTCAATCAACACTTTTTAAATAAGTTATGTTTGATTAATCCATTTGTAATATTAGAACAGAGTTGGTATTATAAGGAAATTCAAGGAAGACAATGTCTGTACTATCATAGGCTGTGTCATTCTCTACCACTGTCCATTCTATGATGTGTAAGGATCCTTCATCATGTGTATAATTAAGTATAATAAAGTATTTCAGAGTGTAAAAAGAATTGCTTCTATTACTGTAAATATAGCAGATAGTTTTTTTACTGTTTTTTTTTTTAATTTAAATATCCCTTTTTGGTATGTGTTTAATTTTCAGAATTTATCTTATGTTACTCAGACCTTTGAATTTGAAACAGAAGATGCCTGGAAAACATAAAAATCTTGTTTCCTTTAACTTCAATTTTGAGTCTCTTCACTCTGTACTTATTAAGAGATATTTATTTCCTATATTTTATTTCCCAAGAAATATGGGTGATTCTCTATATTCCCATCCATTCTACTAGATAGTATCATAAAAAGCAATAGGAATTTCTTAACATTTTGTGGCTACTGAGCTTAGAATTTTAAAAGCTGCAATCATTTTTGACAGAAAGTTGATACAGATAAATCACCAAAGACCATTTTTTCATTTATAGCACAGAAGATATTTCCATAATGACTAATACCAACTATTTAATTACTTACAGCTGAAATTTATTTTATAATTTAGCTCCTATAAGTACTTTTGTTTCTGTGAAAAACTGGTAAAAGTTTCTCCTTCTCAACAATTAGAAGTTATTTGCAAACCATGTATCTGATAAGATGTTCACATCCAAAATATATAAAGAACTCATACAGCTCAACAACAAAAAACTAGCAGACCAGTTAAAAAATGGGCAAAACATCTGAACAGATGTTTCTCCAAGGAAGATATACAGATGGCCAAGAGGCACATGAAAAGATGTTCAATATCACTATCAGGAAAATGCAAATCACAATTACAATGAGATATCACCTCACTCCCGTGAAAATGGCTGTAATTAACAAGACAGGAAATAACACACATTGGAGAGGATGTGGAGAAAACGGAACTCTCATACACTGCTGGTGGGAGTGCAAACTGTTGGTGGGAGTGAAAACAGTATGGAGATTCCTCAAACAATTAAGAATAGAACTACCATACTATCCAGGTATTCCACTGCTGAGTATTCATCCAAAGATCATGAAAACATGAATACATAAAGACACATGCACCCCTGTGTTCATTGCAGCATTATTCACAATAGCCAAGACTTGGAAGCAAACTAGGTGCCCATCAAGGGATGAATGAATAAAGAAAATGTGGTAGAAATACATAATGGAATACTATTCAGCCATAAAAAACGATGAAGTCTGGCCATTTGTGACAACATGGATTGAACTTGAAGGTATTACACTAAGCGAAATATGTTGGAGGGAGAAAGTCAAGTACCATATGATCTCACTCATAAATAGAAGATAAAAACAACAGCAATCACACAGGGACAGAGATTGGATTGATGGTTACCAGAGAGGAAGTGGGGAGGGAGGAGGGCGAAAGGGGTGATTAGGGACACGTGTATGGTAATGGGTTGTAACTAATCTTTTGGTGATGAATATGATGCAATCTACACAGAAATTCAAATATAATCATGTGCACTTGAAATTTATATAATGTTATAAACCAGTGTTACTGCAAAAAAAAAATGTTTCTCTCTCTCTCCAATATAGTATATATAAAATATTATATATTTAACATATGATATATTCAAAAATTTGTTTCCACCAGATAGTGCAATCTCACTTTTAACATATATATTCTTTTTGTGGAACACACAATTTAACAAAAAAAAGCTACCTCTACACACATGAGCTGCTAATCCATATCTTTGTTGTACCTAAGACTCAAAAAAAGTATCAAAATAAATTATTGTTTCAAAATCTCAAGATATATTTTTTCAAATCAAAGTCAATGCAGGCAAACTATTGGTGACCATTTTCACTTCATTGTCCTTCATGCTTCATGTATAACCTGCGACCAAATCCTTTTTTTTTAAATCATTATTTTGATGAAAGGATTTCCTCTCTCCCATAAGTATTAAATAATTGCAAGGCATTTCTCTGTAAATGTTTGACTGAAGGAGCTCAATTTTCTAGAATATGTTTGAACTCTCCTAGAACAAATATTGGTAATCTCTTTAATGAGTTTGAGATGAGCAAAAATTTGGTAGATTTACTAAAGAACAGCATTTAGCTATTCTATAAAAATAACTTTTATAAAAATGTATAGAGAACAGGATTTAAATGAAATAAATAACATTGAAGTCTGTTTGCCATTTTTTAAAATTTGTCTTTCACTGATGTTTATGTCTATTATTAACCAGGACTGAATAGAATTTTGTTGCTGAATAGGATAAAGTGAGAAATACAACTTATGAAGTTAAAGCAAAGTTAGGATTTAGGGGGAGGAAAAGGGAGCTCTGATTTGAAAGATAAATATTAATAATGGTAGTTACATTCTTGGATGCTTACTTGGTACCTGGAACTAGTTGAATTGTTGTATATAATTTAACTCATTCAAACTTCTCAATAATGTACCTTTTAATGAGAAGGTATAATTTTATGCCTATTTAATAATTTAGGTAACTGATTCACAAAGAGGTTAACTAAGTTGCTTAAGGCAACAAGTTAGAAATGGTAGAGCCATGATAGGAATTTAGCTAGTTCTACTCCATTGTCCACACTCTTACACTGAACCATATGGTGCATGATGAAGTTAGATTCAATTATTTTATGAGACTAGTAAAAATCATCTTTTAAAACTGGAAAGAGGTAACTATGGGAAGCCAAGTATTTTCTTACATTGTGAAAAGACTGGAGTAAAATGAAGAGAAAAAAAGTGGAAAGTGTATAGTTTCTGGAAGAAGATTGTGGATTGAGTATACATATCTTTCCTGCCTTCCCAATCCCATTTAAACGTAAAGAAATATGTACTAAATAGAGTAAAACCATAACAAAACAAGGAGTGTACTCATTAGGACTTTTGACAATGTTGTGGAAGACAGAGACCACGTGGAGTACAAGTTATTGATGAAGTAGAGAAAGACACACCAAAAACACGACAAGGCGAGGCTGTAATGAAATTTGGAGTTTCCTACCAGATGGGACTCAGCAGGGATTCCAAACTCAGAGGCACAGTCTGAAAAGCAAGAGTGGAATATAACGAAAAGTTCTAGGTTTTTAATTTAATGATCATCAAAGGTTATTCAGTCTTACCCATACTCTTCACATAGAGAACACTTGTCAGTGGAGATACTTGTCATACCTAAAATGAGAGTGAATCCACTGAGTTCATAAGAAAATGTATAATCTGCCAATGAGTAACTAAAGCTGAGTGTCAGGCTTGGCACACCAGATTCAAATACTCCATTTCCTGTCATATGATAGGTAGTTCAGTTTGTCAACATTTTGACCATTAATTCTAAAATGAAAAGTGTCAGTAGACATGCCACATACTTAAAATTTATAATTGGTTCAAGAAAACACATATGAAAGTAAATCTTTATGGTAATCAAACTATTCATAAATATTAATAAAAAACAGACCAAGTGGTCAATATATTTTTAAGAAAAAACAAATGCACAAGAGGGATGCATCACATGAAAAATAAACAAAACACACCAGAGGAAAGAGAATTCAAGGAACACAAGGGCATTTTAAAATAATCTAAATAGCAACTTTGGAGAGTATAAGAAATGTTGCTTCAATAAATCAACTTAGTCTGCTATAAGGAAACTGAATAACTGAATTGAGAGAACTAGATATTTTTTAAATTATAAACACATGGAAAATAAAAAATTTAATAGAGGACTTTGAAGATAAAAAATAGGAAAATTTGTAAAATGTTAACTAAAATGTCAAAATAAGAAACATAAAATTTAATAAGCATAAAGATTGTATTCTAAAGATATGTTAAATAACAGGATGAAAAGATTAAAGAGGGTAGGAAATGAATAAATAAATGTTAGAAAAAACTTGCTGAATTGAAGGGCAGGAATATTCAAATCAAAAAATTCACAGTAACTGTTAATTTTGAATTTTCTCCATTTTTGAAATATTGACTAAATTCAATAATTTTCCTTAATAAAAAATATACTGCAGCATCTGTAGAAGGTCTTTTATAAAGTGTGACCAGAACAATTTACATGTCAAGAATCATAACATCCATTGAATTAGATTTCTCTATGAACTAAAATGGTACTAATTAAAATATATTAAATATACACAAATAAATGCTAAATATTGGCTGTATATCTGTGTGGTGTTATTTAACATATCACCTTCTAAATTATATATTTAGTATATTGAATTTTTCACTGTTTAAGCTTCAGGTTAATTAAGCGTACTTTTTAGAGAAAATGGTAGGTTCTAGAATTTTTAATGTTCTTTCTTTATTCGATGTTTTTACAAAATATTAAAACAATTGACCTAGTCAACAAGGTAGATGGTAGGTATGCAAGGGCAGACGTGGATACAGGAAGGTTTCCATGTCGAAGAGCAAAAAACTGACAAGTTTCTGCTCTCAGCAAATGACATCAACACATTTTTATTTCCAACACGCAATACACTCCCTGACCTCCACAAGGTATCTTGATTTGTTATAAATGTTCTGTGTCCTAGTGATGACTATTAATGTTGTAGAGCTCCTAAGAGCACCAAAGGCATATATTTTAGTATTAATTTATGTTAATTTCACTCATGATAAAGCATTATGAGACAATTTTGTGCACGTGGGCTCTATAATAAAATCCAATTGAGAGAAGGGCAGCTCTGTGCTATCGACACGTTATTACTGATATATATTTTTTCAATCTTATTGGTAGTCTTAGTCCTGTGATATTTTTTATGTCTAAACACAAACGATATACCAAGAGCATATATATAAGCCCAAAAGAGGAACTTTTCATTCAGAAAGAAAGATCTTAAAATCGTTTGATGTATTTTACAAATGAGTTCCTGTAGAAAATAAGATTTCATTCTTTAGGAAGAAAAATTGGCAAAATGGCACTACTTTAATGCCATTTGGGCAATAGCTGTATCAGGAATGCATTATTTGTTTTACAGGAAGTGCTATAAAAACATAGAAGTAAAAGGCATAGTCATTTATTATCTTTCCCTTTAGCAAGGTACACTAAGTCTCTTTCAACATATTTCAATCCTTTGGCATTTTTAGTTAATTTATTTACCTAGCACATTTCAGCTCAAAAGCAACATCTGTTGTATTTCTTGCTTTGTTATAATATTGAGAGGTGAAGCAAAAAAATTATCATAGGGCTATTTATACATATTTTCTGTGTAGAATGTGAGATCTAAAATCTACCTCAAACTTAGATTGCATAGAGAAAATTAGAAAAAGTCTGAAAGTGTGTACATACATAATTGATGCATATATTCATAGAATAAAGCAACAGGATT
The DNA here is from genome assembly GCF_041296235.1 of Equus asinus. Lineage (NCBI taxonomy): Eukaryota > Metazoa > Chordata > Mammalia > Perissodactyla > Equidae > Equus > Equus asinus. Next base: position 110,644,769 of record NC_091792.1, on the reverse strand, counting down.
AGACAGTAGCCAATCCAGCATCTAAGATTTCTGCAGTCTTCAGTTGTGTGGAGGAAGAAACAAGGGAAAGAAAATTGATTTAGCATGATGAACTCTCTGACACTTAGCTGTAATCAGAAAATTGAACATATCTAGTTTTAGCATATAAAAGAGACAATGGTAAAGACGGACATTCATTTATTTATTCAACAAATATGTATAAAGTATATGCCCTATGACAGCCAACAGTCTACGTAAAATAGCCAAAAATCTCTACCATGGCAGAACTCATCTTCTAATTGAGGGTAAAAGATTACAGAGTTTGTCAGAAGGTGGTGAGTGTTTGAGAAGAAAGGAAACTAGGGAGCACAGGTTGAATCCAAGATGTGCAAGAAGATGCAATGTTGTGAACAATATTTGAGAAAGGCTTTAAAAAAATCTTTGAAAATTTCACAAAAGAATCTGACATGAATACTCTTCTTCCAGCTCTCCTCAAGCCTTCCTTCTTCAGTCCCTTCACATATTCCCACAAATGTTACTTTCTTGGTATTCTTTCAGATTCTGTCCTCCTTCCAATCTTTGCTCAAATTTCACCTTCTCAGTGTGGTTTTTCTCACCTCTCTTCTTTAAATTATAACTCTCCACCCACTTTAACTCTATCCTCCCCATACCTTTTCTTGAGTTTCTTTTTCCCTATTTTTTTCACCATCCAAACAACTATAAATTTTATGTACCATTTAGTTTATAGTCTGTCTCCCTTAACTAGGATATAAATTCTATGAAGGCAGGCTTTTCTTTTTTTTGGTTTGTTTTCACTGCTATGGGTCTAGCTGTTGAATAGTGCTTAGACTTAATAGGCACTCAACAAGTATTTATTGGATATATATTTAATTAATCAAGCTATTATCTTTGAAACAGCCATTCCTTTCACTTTTTACCTCCAATTATACTATCATTTTATTTTTCCTCTTAAATATCTCTTTAATCTGCATACATCTCTCCATTTCTAGGGGCACTGAGACACCCTCATCTAACTGCTGTATCCTCTGCTCTTCTCAGTTTCCACCTCTGTCCTTTCAAATCCATTCTCTTCACTTTAGCTAGAAGAAACATGCTAAATGAACGTCTGATAAACTCATTTCCATTTTAAAAATCCCTCAACCAAGTCCTGTGGTTCTTAAAGTCCCCCATCCAGTATAATGTGGTTTTGCCAAGATCTCCAGCCTCATGATTTGCTATTTCCAATTCTTTCCTGATATTGGGGTCATACTGCCATTTTCCAGTTGATCAAACTCATAATGATTTTCCTTTCTCTAAAGTTTTTCCCATAACAAGTCCATTCCTAGAATATATACTCACGTCCCTTCTCCTCTCATCCATTCTTTGCTGTTGAGTCAATTCACTTTCTCAGGGGAGCCTTTTTTTCTAACCCCTAGAACTTCTGTTTGTACTATTATACCGATCTCCAAACTTTTCTTTCATAGCCCTTACCTAAGCTTGTAAATATTTATTTGGGGGATAGTTTTATTAATTTGTCTCCTCCACTAGGTTGTATGCTCTGTGAGAATGGACACTATTTCTGCTCTGTTCACCATGCTAGGTTCACCATGCTAGGTTCACCATCGCTGGAAACTTGCACACAGGAGATGCTCAAAAATAAAACCAGAAAAACAAAAAAAAAATGTATGAATAAAGGTGAGTTATCTTTAATTCATCACAAATATAATGACATATACTAAAGAGAAAATGTGGCCTGAGAGTGACAAATTTGAGAATGAATATTCAGTTGAGTCATTACCTTTTGATGCTAGTTCAGTGTGTTGATTCAGATAGACTAGCTGAATAACACTAAAATACTAAGACCATTTGAAATAAACCAGTAATAAAGTGTGTCCAACTTATATAAGTCTAAACACAAGAATACATGTCCAATTGAGGACCTACGTATTTCTGTTACTTTATTTCCTTTTCTCATTATGTTTGACATTTTTGAAACTGAGTTTTGTTACAGTTCATTAGCCTATTGCTGCATGCTAGTAGGTGAGATTGCACTGAGATGCATAACATAACATTTTAGCGTGAACAATTGAAATTACAAGGTTTTACAGATAGTGTGCTTTGGAGATTGTTTCAGCTTGGTCTGGATGCTGACTTTGTGAGCAGGTAACTTGTTGTGATGGAGTGAGATGAAACGGGTGCCCAATCATTAGAGAAAATTGTAATGATGTATGAAATGAAAAATCCCTGCCCGTCCAGAGCAAAGAGAATACAAATCCTCCTTTTCAATCACTGCTGTGCTATTTTCTATAAGATATCAAGCAACTCCAAAGAATGGAAAGTCCATGGCAGAGCCAAAACTTGCAGTTTACCAGAGAAATTGAGAAATAAGATTTCTTGAGGGATTTGGGGAAATGAAGAATTACATAGCCTCCTGTTGTAAGCAAGATTTTTTTAATCAAATATATACCCTGACTTAAACAAATAAGCTCCAATGTCCTTAACCCAACCCAACATGCCGTACATGAGTGTGTGCCCGCACACACCCACCCACCCATAGAAAACAATCTATCCAGGAAAATTACTTTGAAAACATGTAAGCTAAAACCTCAATTTCATAAAATATTTTTAAGCCACTTTTATATTGTCTCCTTTCCAATGTTCTAGATTAGCCTATGATAAGAAAATTCACGGATTCATTCAGTAATTATGTATCGAAAGTTCAATATATGTCATGCACAGTACTCAGCACTGGGGTTATAGAGTGAGCAAAACAGAAACATCTCTGCTTTACTTGAATTTACATTCTAATTCAGACAATAAAGAGAATGCATAAAGAAAGAATTTAATGTGTTTGCAGTAAGTGTTATGGAGAAGAATAAAGTGGAGAGGGGAATCGAAAGAGTAAAGTGAAGGTTTCTATTATAAATAAGTTGGTCAAAGAAAGTCTCATCAAGAAGTCCTTGAGAACAGTCCCAAAGAAAGCAAGGAAGCAAGCCATTCTACGATTTGGGGAAAGGGCATTTCAAGCACAGGGAAAATCAAGGAAAATAAGGAGACGAGTGCCTGGAATATTTGAGAAAGACCAGTAGATCACTGTGGGTATGAAAATAGAGTTAAAGAGACATTGAGAAAGAAGGCAGCTCATATAAAGACTTGTAGGCTATTGTAAACTCTTTGCTTTCTTTATTCTGAGTGAAATAGGAAACCAGTGGTGGGTTTAGAAGCAGGGAATGACCTAGTCAGGGATATCTGAAGAGGATCACTTTGGCTGCTTTATCTAAGGATGAAGATTAGTCAGGAATTACTGCATTAATCCATGGGAGGTGGAAGATAGCTTGCACTAGGATGATAACAGAAGTTGACAGATTAGAAAACTTAAAATGGAAGACAGAGACAAATAAACCTAAGACTACTTCACATGTGTAACACAACCACACTGAGATAGATGGAGGAGAAGGGAAAAGAGGAAGAGGAGAAGAAGAGAAAGAGGGGGAAAAAAGGACTAACCTGGGTAACTTTTAAACATGGGATTTTTATAACATACTCTATAACTAGTGACAAAAAGAACTTAATCATGAAACTTTATGAAACTTTAGTTACTAGGTTTAGCTGCCTATTCTTTACAGTGTTTGAATTAAGGATTCTGAGTCCACATTTGGTGTATTCTAGGAATAATGTAATATGTAAATATATTGATAATATAATAGGAGTAAGGTCTTTCATTTTTGGAGAAGAATGTTACAAATAGAAGGGAAGAGGTCTAGAATAAACCTTATGTTATGGGACTGGAATTGGATATATCAGTATAAATTCAAAAATAGATATAGAAATAGATACATATAAATGTATATGCACACCATACACATATTTCCTGGGTTTCTTTTTCCTCACTGAAAGGACATAGACACAATGACACCTCAGTAGCTATGAGCACCCCTTGTACCTAGATGTCAGTATTTAAATAACACTCTTCACTAAAAACAACCAGGGCTCTGTGGATAAGTTATTTCAGGGCTGGGCAATACAAAAGTAAGGGTTGAAAGACTTACGGGAACATGTCTAAGGGGCTCCTACTGACCAAACCAATTTGAACATCAGAATAAATAATGACAGTGATGTATCATAGCCCATAGAATAAAATATGATTCTATTAGTGCATAACAATATAAATATAAAATTCATTCATTCATTCGTTAACAGAGGGAAAGGAAAGAAAGCATCTCTTTACAGTACACTTCCAACGAATAAAAACAGGATGTAATTAATCAATCACCATTTGGCAACAATCAGAGTTATAATTGATTCAATCAGGAATCATCAATGGATGATAGAAATAATAAGTGAAAGTTTGACGAGGAATAGGAATGCTTACATGGTCTCAAAATATTTCCCCACCAATTACTCACCAATTGGGAAGGGAAAAGTAGTAACTTTACAGTTGAAAAACCTAAAGGCACCATTTTAAACCATTTAAGCCATTTTAAATGTTGTGGTCAGCAACATTACCAACAGTGGGACAAACTAGCATTACGTATCTCCTTATATTATGCGTTGGTAAATTCACAACATGACTTGTATGGAATTTGATTAAAATGGACAACCTGAGCCTGAGGAAATATTGACAGAAGTTCTACAAAATGACTGCCCTGTGTTCTGAAGAGTAAAACAATGAAAGACAAAGACCAAGAAACTGTTCTGCATTAAAAGAGATTAAATTAACCCAGCAAGAAAAAGCCATGCCTTATTTCCTGATCTTAAGATTTTCTTATACTGTGGTTATGCTAAAAATGTCACTGTCCCTAGGAAATACACACTGAAGTAGTTAGAATAAAAGGCGTAATGTCTGCAACTTATTCTTAAATGGTTAATGGTTCATAAAATTAAAGAAAGAGAGAAAATAAATCAAATGGGGCAAATTTTCCAAAATCGTTGAATCTGTGAAAAGGACTCACAAAAGTTCTGTGTACTAGCACTTTTTCTGAAGTTTGACACTAAGTAAAAATAAAAAGTTGTGAAACTTTATTGGAAGAAATAACATTTTCGCAATATTGCATTTTCCAATGTAGTAACAGTCTACCTACTGCCTTTTTTCCTTTAAAAAAAATCTTTCTTTGTCACTCAGTAAAGTTTTATAGTTTTTCCAGAAACAGATCTCACTCAAATTTTACAAAATTATTTTCCAGCAGTTTTTAGTTATTGATTCCTTTGTAAAAGGATTTATTTTTCTTTATCAAAAGATGAGTTTGAATATTCATATATTTCCTTTTTGATAGCTATTCAACCAAAACATATCTTCTTAGTTCTAATAGCTTGTCATTTACTATTTTTTATTTTATGGGTATATAATCATATTATCTGAATATAAAAAATGTATATTACATTTTTCTTTTCTTCCTAGTCCATTAGGAAAAAATATTCATAATAGTCTAACACGGGGGACCAAGGAAAAATTCTACTGGTGATCCTAATTCTGAAAAATCATACTTATTATGATCACATTCACAAATATCTAGGTTTTTAAGAAATGAGAGATATAGGCAATTAAGAATTGAAATATCATGAATGTTTACAGGAATGTTTTTATGGTTTCTTTTCCTTAGAAGAAAAAAAGAAGATATGCTAAATATTTCTAGTTTTGATATTTAACATAATTTTTATACAATGGACATAAATTAGAGTTAACTTTTTTATTTTTCAACACTGCTTGGCCATGTAAACTTTTTAAATTCGTCAGCATTATAAATTCTTGTTATTGTATGTGAAACAAAGCAGTTGAGCTAATAATGATGAAGCCCTCTGCTTCTTTGAATCAGTCTTAGGAATAAATAAACCATTGATCATGTAACCAATATTTCTGTTGAAACAGCCATGGAAGAGAGGGACCAGGCGGTAAGAGCTGTTGTTCTGAAAGAAAGGAACAGGCAGAAAGGCACAGTAAAAGGGCTGAGACGATCCAGCTGTGAGACGGCTGGGGTTGGCACACTTTCCTTTGGAAAGATAACCCTGAGATCCGAACTGTCTCTGTGACAAACATGCTTGGGGTTTCTTGGCAAGATTTTTCTGTCTAATAAATACATGGAAAAAGCAAACTCTTTTAACCCCCTGAAACCCTTCTTTACTGCTTAGGACTCTTTTCTCTTGTGAGGATATCCTGTTAAAAGCTGCTGCCGCCATCTTGGGTCCCTGAATGGAAAGACAAGACAATTAGCATCCTGACACTTTTGAACTACTATGTAACCACTTCCAGATTCTGAAGGGATATAATTAAGCCATCATTAGCCAGATATTCTCCTACTAGAAGCTAAACGCAACCTACATGACATATACTTTTAATGGTCAATGTGGCAGAGAACTAGAGCAGTGAAATCACAGTCAAATAGAGACACTAACGTGGCAGCTACCTTCAGCCACATCCATCCTGGTGGGAGAATTTTAAGACCATAAGCATACCCTTTGAGGGCCCAGGGAGAAAATATGGGAAATAGGATATCAGGAAATTTATGCATCTTTTATTAAAACGCTGGTTTTGGGGGCCGGCCTGGTGGCACAGCAGTTAAGTGCACACGTTCTGCTTCTCAGCGGCCTGGGGTTTGTGGGCCGGTTCGGATCCGGGTGCGGACATGGCACTGCTTGGCATGCCATGCTGTGGTAGGCATCCCACGTATAAAGTAGAGGAAGATGGGCACAGATGTTAGCTCAGGGCCAGTCTTCCTCAGCAAAAAGAGGAGGATTAGCAGCAGTTAGCTCAGGGCTAATCTTCCTCAAAAAAAAAAAAAAGCTGGTTTTGTTTTGATTTTGGGGGGACATTTTTGGTACACTCAATGAATGTATCATTTTGATTTTAAGATTTAAGTGCCTGGAATGGAAGGTTCAAGTCAATTGATACAAGTGGATAGATTAAATAGCGGACTGCTTTTAATTAATTGCTCTAGCCTTATTATGATTTATCCACCAAAGGAATTCAACCCTTCACACTTATTGGGAGTCTTGATATTGTTACAAGGAAAAGGAAGGGCAAATCTATGCAGAAATAAATAGGAACACAGATATTTTGTTGACTGTGACACTATCGCAACCATGCAAATTTAGATTAGGAAAAGGGAAAAGAAAGACATTAGACTATACTTTTAAGTAGTTATTATCTCATTTAAAACTTAAGCCACTTCAAATACAGACATTACTATTATCTTCTTACAGATGGGAAAAATCAAGAATTAGAGAAGTCATATAAATTGCTCTAGGTCACACAGCTAACACATACTGGAATCAGGGCTAAGAATGTGACCTCCACACATCACAATCTGTAGTCTTAATTGCCTTGCTACAAACAACCTACATTATTTTCCTTCTAAAACCTAGATATCTATGCAAAACATCTTCCTTGATTCTACTTTATGTTGCAAAAAAATGTAAAATTGAAGAATGTCCTCTTGACAATATCTTTGAGCCGGTTTATTAAATAAACCTGTTTAAAGGTGTTAGAACTCTACTCAGTCTCAGTTACTTTTAGAATTAATGTCTGTGATTCAATGTCTGTGATTCAACCAGTTTATTAGGGATACAATTTGTTGTTATTCTTTGGAAGAAACAGACAATACTTATTCTGCTCATGATTTTGTCTCTAGGACTAAAATAATTACATGTATATGTAAAGAAAGGAACAAGGAGACCAAGTCAGAAGAAGACGTCTTTAGATAAAAATAAACAAACAACTCAAAAGGGGGCAAAGATGAATTTTGGAAAATACAAATCAATAGAATATATGTTGATAAATGGTATTTTTTTACCCAGGGTTATTGATGAATTAAATTCATTTAAGAAAAGAAACAACTGACCTGTTAGGCTGGCATGGATTCAGCATGGATACATATGCTAGAGGTATACTGTTAGATTAGAAGAACATGTATATACAATGTTTCACGATTTTGTAAAACTTATCATACTACACAAGGTACAGGAAACTATATTAGATTGCATACATACAAAGGTTCTGAGTTAAAGGATTCACAAACTCTCTCTAAAGGCTCTCCATCATCTGACTTTGAATATAATAGATTCAAAATATGTCAACCATACAATTCTAAAAGAAAGAGGTAGAGCCATCTGTTGAATAACTTGAGCCAAGCAGTTAAAAGCGTTTAATAAAAATTTGTGTTGATTTAAAGATTCCATATTTGGAAAAAAGTAAAAAGCTAACCCGGAAGTGTGGTGGTGTGTAAAAACAACGAAAACAGTAACAAATGAATAATTTATGTAATTTAGAAACAATTTGAGTCATGTAAAAAAGATAGCATTAGTGACACTGATTTAATATAATTTATGTGAAAGAAGCAAACAACTTTCAAACGAATATAACAAAGTACATCAAAAGCATAAGTTTACTCTCTATGCAAGTGATATTGCTCTCACAGGTCAGCTGTAGCCTCCTGATTCTCAGATTGGTGGGCCTCTTCCCTTACCTGTACATAGTCTCAGGTAGGTGTGGGCCAGATGAGAAATTTTGCATGAGAGTTGGCAGAGAGGCAAGAGCTATATTCTTTATGTGCTTGGAAGGCCAATGCAGACCGCCGGGCACTGATGTCGGTCACACATGTTGTCGCTTATCCATGGAGCAGCAGCCAAACCTACAGCTTCTCCAGTCCCTGCCAGATCTGCTTTGCCAACTTCTCTAATTCCTGGGCCAGGTGCGTGTCTGGCTCTGTGATGAAGGGTGCCATTATCTCCTTCAAGTAACTTGCATCACAAAAATGGACACTCCAAAGCTGTAAGTGACAAACATGGCTTCCAATCTAAACTTGTAGGTTCCAGCTTATTTTTTCAGGCTCCGATTAACACCCATCTTCTCCTAATTAACGTCTATCTTTTCTTACTAACTGTCTGCTCCACTGACTGTAAGTGCCAGCATCAGAGGTGGGAAAAGCAGATTTACATAGATGGTTTCACTGGATTAACTAACTCCCAAATTGTGTAAGGGCAAATATAAAATTATTTTTATTAATGTAAATTTAATTATTTATTACATTTATTATAAATATGTATAATTATAGTTGAACAAAGTTTATATAGCTCTTCCAGATCTGATTGTCTTACATGTTATGTCCTATTACTTCTTTGTATTATATTGAGGAAGAATCAGAATTCTAGTTTAAAAAAATTCGCTCTCTTGTTTTTCCCATTCTGTTATTAAGAATATTTGTTTGTTTTGATTCTTTCTTTTCCAAGAACTCAAATTGCTTTCTTTTTAAGTAGAAGTCTGTTTTCTGTTTGTGGACATAGCATTCTGTTATCCTTATGAGTCTATTAATTATACTTCTCTTAAATTTTCTTTCTTTTAAATACTATTGTGTCTTTGTTCCCACCATATTGGATTTTCTCATGACGAATTTGGTGCTGCTTGTTCATTTCGATTGCTTGCTCATTTTGATTGTTTTCCCTAAATATTTGGTGACTGTAGTTTTATGTTTAAAATTGTATGTGCATTTACCATATGCCTAACTGAGGATGCTTTTTTAATCTTGAGTGGTAAAAGAGAGGGAAGGACAAGTTCTGGGCAGGGTATGTGGCTGTCCTGTTTCCCATGGTGCCTGCAGTGTTCACCTTTCATCTCAGCCATGCTTTTTAGTCACTGCCCCAGCCTTTGGGCAAATGTTTCTGCTACCTGGATTCTTCAAGGGGTGGCAATGTCATAGGGGATAGTCCACCCAACTTCCCCAAATCACTTTCTCATTGTACCCCCTTTATTTGGCCCCAGGTCCTTTCCCTGCTCCTCTTTCTACCTCCTCCAGGCTTGGCACGCAGATCCTCTCCATGTAGGTTTTGGGCTACAGGCTCCTCCTCAGTCCTCTATCAACTATTTTCTCTCTCTTGGAGCTTCTCATAATTTCTGGGCCTTTGATATCATTTTTCTTGCTTTGGATATTTTTGTTTATTCCTTTAAAAATACCTATTTTCTTTTCTTATTTGCTTTAGGGTAAGTGATAAATGTCTGCTCAGTTCATTACTTTTATATAATTTTTTGTAATTAATTTATTTATATAACCCTCCCACCCAGATTGTAAAATAGATCTTTCTCTCATTTATTTGTGCCTTTCAGTGCATCTCCAGCGCCTCATGCATAACAGATGCATAGTAAGTGTTCATGGAATTGAATTGGGAGTGTCCGTACAACAGAGATATTACTGAAGGGGTTTCTAATTTGGAGGAGGATTTAAGTGCCTGATTCCTCAGTGTCTTCACTGTTTAAAGTCTATGATGTAAATCACTCTGTATTTATCTATATTGCTTGCAACTATCAAGGTAACATCCCCCTTCCTGCTTTGTCTCTTTAAAACTCCTTGATAATTAAATAAAAAGAAGAAGAACATAAATAAAGAAATGCGCCCCCAGGACTTTTCATTATTAATGTTCTATGACTAAATTGGAAATCTGCTACTGTACCCCAAGGGGGTGATTAATTTAGCAGACTAGGAATTTTGATTAAAAAGGAATGAAATGTCTGACACGTAGTCTATTTATCAGTTATTATGATATTAAAACACTCTAATCATTGTGGTGTCTAAATTAAGACTTCACAGCCTAAATGTCACTTCATTTTGCTTCCTTTGATTTGGTGATGTTTTATGGGCTTATTATCTGTGAATGTGTATGCATGTGTGTGCATGAGCGGCACACATTCTCACTAATCTTTGAAGAAAAATAACGCAGCAACGAAGCTTTCTGCCACAAGCTGTGTTCCCTATTTCTCCATGTTTCGGGAGATACGGGAGTACATAAAGAAACTTATAATTTCTGAATTAGCTGGTCATTCCCCAAATTCAGACCTGATTATAAAATTATTCTATTGGTATTAAACAGCCAAAAAAATCAGTTACTATAATTTACAATTTGATTTGATTTTAATAAGAAATTGATTCCCCTGAACCCAAATATTAACGTTATACCCTAGCATTGATTTAAATATTACCTCTACTTTAGAAATAAACCACATAGAAAAGCAAAGAAAAAAGATATAGATTTTTTCAGTGAGTATAGGTTTTTTAAAATCCCATAAATATGCTAAAGATTTCAAGTGCTAGTGAACGCATAAGATAAATAATAAAATATAATCCTAAATGTTCATTTTTCTATTTATGAAAATGTTTACCATATTTTAACCTCTCTTCCCAGATAATTTCACTATTCATTCCCATTTGGGTAATTAAGTCAAAAGATACTTCCTTCTCATAATTCTCTCTCTCTGCTTCTCTCTTTCTTTGTCTCTCCCTCTCTCTTTTTCTCTCTGTCTCTGTCTCTCTCCTCCCTCCCTCAGCATGGAACCACAACTAGCCTTTTTTATTGCTTCCTAAGCAACTTTTTATACCTGACCTAAGTAAGATTGTTTTACTGGGTCACTCCTTCTCAATCTTATTTCTAATTCACTCTTTAAAGTTTCAAAAGGCTTAGACCTGGGGCAAGACATGTTACATTAGGAGCAATAATCTACTTTTTCCTCTTCCTTTCCACTCCAATCCATATTCAAAAGTGATTCCATATCTTGGGTTCGAGAATCAAGAAAGTCATGAGACCCTAGAATAGAAATAAGGTCAGCAGGAAAAGACCACTTACTCAGCCTGAAACCCTATTCAACCCTTTACTGACCCCAATTTCCAAGGCTTAAGTCACTCAAAATCCCAAAATGAAAGATAGGGCTCCAATTCGCAAGCAGATCTTGGTAATGTAAAAGGGAAGATGCTCCAATCCTTAAAATTGCCAAAGGGAGACTACACAGAATCAACACAAGATTTTCCAATGATACAGATCAGAGACGGACACTCCCCCCAATTCCCTTCCCACCCCCATACAAAAAAATCATTTAGATTTCCTTCCTTTTTAAGGCTGAATAACTCAATTGTATGTATATACCACATTTTCTTTTTGTGCATTCATCCATCGAAGGACATTTAGTTATTTTTATATCTTGGCTATTGCAAATAATGCTGCAGTGAACATAGGAATGCAAATATCTCTTAGAGACCCTGATTTCTGTTCTTTTGGATATATACCCGGAAGTAGGATTGCTGGATTATAAAGTAGTTCTATTTTTAACTTTTTGAGAAACCTGCATATTGCTTTCTACAGTGGCTATATCATTTTACATTCCCACCAAGAGTATACAAGGGCTTCAATTTTTTCACATCCTTGCCAACCCTTGTTATCTTTTGTTTTTTGATAATAGCCATCCTAACAGGTGTGAGATGATATGTCATTGTGGTTTTGATTTGAATTTCCCTGGTGATTAGTGATGTTGAGCAGCTTTTCATGTACCTGTTAGTCATTCATGTGTCCTCTTTGGAGAAATGTCTATTCCAGTCCTTTGCCCTGCCATATCAACAACATGAATGCACCTGGAGGCCATTATGCTAACAGAAATAAGCTAGTCAGAGAAGGACAAATACTACATGAGTCCACTTATATGAGGCATCTAAAATAGTCAAACTCATTGAAATGTAGAGTAGAATGGTGGTTGCCAGGAGCTAGGGACATGGGGAAATGTGGAGTTATTGTTCAACGGGTATAAAGTTTCAGTTATACAAAGTGAATAACTTCTAGAGAAGCTTATAGTTAACAATTCAGTATTGTACACTTAAAAATTTGTTAAGAAGGTAGATTTCAAGTTAAGTATTTTTAACACACACACACACACAAAGTGGGGGGGGCAGGAGAAAACTTTTGCGGGTGATAGATATGTTTATTACATTGATTGTGGTGATATTTTCAGAGGTGTATGTATATCTCCATATTAATCAAATTACATACATTAAATATGTTCAGGGTTTTTGTTTATCAATAATACCTCAATAAAGCTGTTTAAAAGAAAAGTAATTTGAGGCAAGAGGAAAACATTAACAATTATAATAATATAAAAGCAACTGGCATTCGCTATTATCTCACTATGCTGTATCAGGCACAATGATAAGTAATTTATATATATTTTATTATCAAACCTTACAAACATCTTATAAAGTGGGCAATATCATTGTTTTCATTTTATAGTTTTTATTGCCCTTAGTAACTTATCCAGGATCAGATAACTAGGAAGTGGAAGAGATTGGTTCCTATTGCCAAAACCCAGTCTTAATTGCTAAAAAATTGATATGCCGAGTACTAGCAGCTGCTAATTAACTCTACACATAGACTTCTCTCAAATATTTGTTCAAATTGAGCTCCTAACCTGGGATTAATCCATAACACAAAAATCATAGACCTCATATGAGGTACCAGGATTCCTTCCTTGTAACAGATGTCTCACATCTGCCTTGCTTGCTTTCTCCATCCATTCCGTTTTCAGAAATGCACTCTACGTTAATGCAGCATGAGGGTGGTGAGAGCACAAACCTTGAGGGCAAATAACTTCTTTCCTACAAACTAGCTATGTGAGACTTCAATGAGCCACTTAGACTTTGAGTTTAGTTTCCTCATGTAAAATGAGGATATAAGGTAATTGCCTTCTAGGTTGATCTGTGAACATATAAGATAATAAATGTAAAATGTCTAGTGCTATGATTGACCCAGATAATGTAATAAAAAAAATGGTACAGTTGTCCCTCCCTTATCCATGGGAGATACGTTCCAAGACTCTCAATGGATGCCTCCAACCACAGAGAGTACCAAACCCTGTAGATGCTATGTTTTTCCCTATGGATACATACCTATGATAAAGTTTAATTTATAAATTAGGCACAGCAAGAGATTAAGAACAATAGTAATAAAATAGAAAAATTATAACAATATACTATTATAAAAGTTACTGTAGATCTTAGCAACCTCAGCATACGATTTTTTTCTTTCCTTATTAAATCAAGAACTTTCACCTTTTCACTTAAAGGAAGTTCTTCAGGACTTCTCTTTGGCATATCTGGATTGATAGCATCACTGCTCTTGAGCTTGGGGCCATTATTAAGGGACATAAGGGTTACTTGAACATACGCATTGTGGTACCATGACAATCAATCTGATAACCAAGAGAGTTACTAAGTGACTAATGGACAGATAGTGTATACAGGGTGGATACACTGGAAAAAAGGATGATTCATATCCTGGGTGGGAGGGAGGGAGATGATGTGAGATTTCATCACTCTACTCAAAATAGCATGTAATTTAAAACTATGAATTATTTCTGGAATTTTCTATTTAATCTTTTCAGACCACAGTTGACCGCAGGTAACTGAAATGTGGAAAGCAAAACTGCAGATAAGGGGGATACTGTAGATATGTTACTAAGATCTCCAGTTTCTCAGCGATTGATGAGAATATCAGCTGCTTAACTTGCTCTGCTTCTTTAACTCTGATTCTAGCTAGAATTCTAATCTAGCTACATTTACCTATGTTTTCTCTTTTAATTTCCCCGAGAGGTTGATCATCACATTGGGTAAGGAGGAAGTTGAGGCTCAGAATTTACATGATTAAATTGAAACTTAAGAGGCCCCCTAATCCCTTTCTGGTCTGCCCATGTTGATCTTCACAATGCCTTCTAGTGCTCATTGACCTTATGTTACTCCCCTCCAAAAATATTCATCAGCATCCCAAGTCAGTCCTAGCTCAATAGCTCCCTGGATAGCTGCAAATTGCTGATGATAGAGGGAAGTTTGAAAACTGCAGACCTGGACACGGAGCATCCTAGAAGCTATCAATTTCTTTGGTCCAATTTCAGCCTCACTTCACTACCCGACAGAAAGATGGAAAAATTTTGACAGGCCCAAAATAGGCCATTCACCCTTAATTTAGCATATACTAGATTTACGTTTAGTGCTTACGTCTTGATAACTTAAATGTGTTTATATAACTGTACCTGTCACATCAAGCCAATTTGCTTGGAATTAGATGTTTCTATTTTGGGGGCTTTTTCTTTCTTATTTTTCTTTTCTTTTTGTAATCTGTGATGATTCCTAAGCAAAGAAAACAGACTAAGTAGTTTAAACACATACACACAACAGAAGTGGTGCTCAGAGACATTCAATGTGTTATAAACAGATTCAAAGTAAATAAAAAGAGGCAATTTTGAGAGGATCAAGGGAAAAAAAAAGAAGAAACTACACTGCACACTATTCCTAGCTTCTGGGTTTGAGAAGTAAGCCAAAATGGTGCAATCTTGGGAGAGATAAGTCTATGTTTTTAGGCAAACTGCAGAGAGCTGGTTAAAAGTAAACCAGACCCATCAAACTCTCTTGACCTTGGGAGGAAGTGGGTAAAGCATGAAGGATGAGGAGAGGTAGTCTGTAAAGATGTTCATTTCTATAAGAAGGGGCAACTCTAACTTAAAAATATCTCCCTGTGACAGACAGACAGAGGCTGACTGTGCTCCCAAAGTGGGCTTTCTGTTTTAACAGTATAATAAATATCTTCAGATAACTCTGAAAAATATAGCTTCTTTCTCTTCTCACCTCAAGGGTCCCCGTGTTTATTTCCATCATTAGTCGACACCATAAAGCTAAGCCAGTGATTCCATGTGCATTTTATTCTCCGAAGAGCGCAAAAAAGTTCAGTTACCCTCCTTGCCCTTCTTCTTTCATCCTTATTGGGATCTGCAGCATGCACAGGGACTGCCGACGGTCTCCTTGCATTTCTTTGCTTGCTGGATCAGAACCTGGGATGAAGCCAAGAGTGACAATAGCTTTGCGTTGAAACCGAACAGGAATTTAAATTCTACAATCATGTTGCTATTTCATGTTTATTTAATGCTCAGAAAGTTTGGCAGTCAAAGGTAATGTGGGAATAGTGTGATAAGGATCATGCTAACAAACACCAGTTCTTTCAGATACTTATATTCAAATGAGACAAAATCATATCTGTAGCATTCGTGAGTTTTATGCTTAGGTTGTTTTATTTGGTTGAGTTTCTTTTCCTTCTTATTTTTTTCCTTTGCTAAGAGCAATGTTTCAGGGAATAGGGGCATGGATAGTCTCAAAACAAATTAGTAGACATTTGATTGAAGATACAGTTGGAATAAAATGAAAGTAAAGTGACTTATTGTGGGTTATTGGAAACAAACAGGCAAAAGTGTGACAAGCAAAGTAAGTATGATAGCACTAATGGGAAAGGGGAGAAAGGATGTCAGGAGTAATCAGAAAAACACAGTTGTTTCTGGCTGAAAATTGAATTATGATTATTTGAGTATGCAAAGATAGAAATGATGTTGAATCTGACAGCACTAGTATTATGGCTCCTGTTCTAAATCCATGGATAACAGCTTATACTGTTTTGTAAACATGGTTTTTAGTTCCCTATGGAATAGACACGGTGCTGCCGTGTCATTTTTATTTGTACCATCATCATATCGCTTTTTATGAAGCATCGTTTCTCTCCTCTGGGATACTTTGGAGGAAAGTAGTGAGAGATTATAGTAATCTCCGTTCACTGGGGCAGCAGGAGAAACGTGCCCTGTTTGTCTTTCTCATATCTATTTAAACTTGATGTTACTAGGTGGAAAATCTATAGACTCGACAGTATATACTCCCTTAAGTAATGATCACTCAAGTATAAGTAATGCTAAAGATCGTTTTCAGCAGGTTCTGGACTTTGTGCAATTTTCATACATTCTAACTTAGTGTAAGCCACAGGACCAAAACCAGGTGTGTTTGTGCTTTCACTGAGAGGATGACCAGAGCTTTCCTTTTTATCAACATTTTGACTCAGTATTCTAATATTGTGGGTATGTGCATATTTTTATAGGATCTTCACAAAAGCCTTTCATTGACTTAAGAAATAAAATAGAAAAGATTAAGGCAATGGGTTAAGTGTCAGGGATAAATTTAATTCAAAGTTTGTTGCAAACTTTTTCTTTGCCCCCTCAAAGCTGGCAACCCACTTAGTTATATTTCCATTGGATATCATGTTCATTACAAGCTTCTTAGTAAATAAGGGTTAGTTTCTTTCAAGAGTTTGTTCCATTTCCCCTCAGAATCATTTTATTTGTACTTTGCTTAAATCTAACAAACATAATAAATATTCTGGCAGCTTATATGAGAGATTGAGTTCTTATATTAAAAACAATATCACAGCAAGCAATAATGAGCTCTGTCTCTGGCACGTGAGTTAGAAACAGACTCACAAAGCTCAGGGAGACGTGCATCTGTGCAAAGTTTTAAAAGAGATAAATGTTTCCCTTAACTATGATTCACAATGATAATGCTAAACAGAAATATGTATTTTGCCTAACTGCCAATACAGCTGCAACACTCTATGTGGGATTCTGAATTTAAGTGGAGATGTAATGGGTATACCAGACAGACTCCAAATACATAACTACAGCCCCCATTCAATTATTCAAAGCTTCTTAGGTGACCCTGAAAGCAATTCAAAATCTACGTGAATCTGTGCTTATTGTCGAGTGGGCCCAAATGGGTACATATCTATTTGAACCAGGCTGTCAAGTTTAAAAGGGAGTTTTAGGGACATATAAGAGGAATGTCTGGATTTTACTCTATCCCAAAAAGGGAAATAATTATTAAAAGTACTTATCACTTGATGTGTTTTACATACACCTCACAAATTATAGGCATGCTTCTGAAGACCAGGAAAGTTCTTCATAATTTTTGTATCCAAAATAAAACCTACACATAGTAGATGTTCAACAAATAAGTGCTGAATATCAACATCTGTTTATAGAAGGATTGGCATCAGAATTTGATGGAGGAAATCTTTTTCCTGAACCTTGGGGATATGCATATGGACTTTCTCCCTGTATCCCTAATGCTGCTAATATCAACGCAAGATAGACAGAACACATAGATAGATAGATAGGTGGATAGACAGATAGATGCATAGATACATAAATACATAGATACATAGAAAAATAGATACATACATAGAAATTACATATATGGATAGATGATAGAGACATAGATATATAGATACATGATAGATAAATAGATACACTCATACATACATACATAGACAGATAGATACATAGACAGAGAGACACAATGATCAGAAAACTTTATGCAGCTCCTTCCAGACCTTATTGAGAAATATATATGCATATATACATACATATATATATATATACACATATGCTTAAGACTGATCAATGATCACATACTGAAATAATTACCAATCTCAAAAGAGACCACACAATTTTCTTTTTAACCAATAAAAAGTTGTCTTTAGTATTTCCCCATCACACTCTCATGGCTAGTCCTTTCATTCTTTACTCAAAGAATTCATTGCACTTGCTCTTAAGTGAAGCAGCACTCTCTCACCTGGACAGCTAATATATTCAGTTTTGAAGAAGCTACTTTAGTGGTCTTAGACGACTCTTTAACAGTGTTTTTTAAGCTGAAATTTCATACTGTATGCTCTTTGTCCAGTGTCCCCTTGTCCGTTTACTTTCTGCCAGGCAACGACAATCTGTCTTCTCCTTATTTTACACAGACTCACGTTAAGTCGAAGAGGTCAACTCTAACCAAATTTTAAGATCAGTCCCTGTTTAAACCAGGAAACTGATCTGTGACGCTCCCTATGCTTTCCACTTGTCTTTTACCACCAGATCTTCTATAGTCTTGAGTTTGCTCATAGGCAATGGACTTTGATCAAATGCTATAAATTTCTAAGTATACCTTAGAACAAGCAGGTTTGGAACCTGCAAGTCATTTGTCTTTCTCTGTGCAAACAGATCTTCAACACAATTTTTTATTAAGATAATTGAATGGTTTCCCTCAATTCTTGATTTAAAAACCCTCTTTAAATGTGTCCTCACTTCCTTTATGGTCTTTGTATGTACACATTGTTTGTCCATCTCAAGAAACTTCTTTTGTTTTTTATTATAAGAACTGTGTCTCTTGGACCCACACTGGTATCAATGGTTGTGAGGATGTTGGCATTGTAAACGTATTTGCCTGATCAGAAGACAGCCAAGAGGTACTACACACAATCTAAAAGTAACTTTTACCTTTTCCTTAGTTTTGTCTATTTTTAAGGCTGAAATTCCTTCTAGGAGCACTTCTGCCTTTTAAATACTTTCTTCTTATGATCCTAATTCTTGTTTTTCTAGATACTTTCTAAATGAAATAATTTTACAAAACATAACTTTGTATTGCAATTGTTTTCTGTGGAACTTACAATTTGACTAAATTGGTATGTTTAAAGGGAGTTTTAAACAAAAAAGAAAAGAAGGAAGAATTTCAAATGTACAGTGGTCAGTCTATCTTGATTGTATACTGAAGCTTCCAAATAAAACTGAGCAAACTCTGGACGCAATTGGGTTTCTCAAAAATATTTCTTTACTAAAGCAAAAGAGAAAATATCTCTGAGTGATCTCTCTAAGATTTTGCTTCTCTTTTCCGCTACCCTTCTGTGTCCTTTCCATACTATATCCATAACATATACTTTATCACAGATTATCCTGAAAAGAATGTACTGCATGAATTATCATTTCTTCATGATTATATACGTCCTTAATTAATTCCAAATTAAGTTCACTGCCCAAGTTCCTTGAGGTAGAGTTACTTAGCTTACAGTAAAAACTAACTTTTGCTTTATTGTCGAGCTACATTTAAGAAATTTTGAAAATCAAACAAGATAGAGAAACATTAGACAAGAATTTAGAATTATATTAGATAGCAACGTCCTGCGTTTACCAGACCGCTGATAATTTATTTACTTGCTGGATTAATCAGATGGAGATGAATAGACAAAGGATATCCATTAGAATCTAATTAAAAGTCATAAATAGCCTAAGATACCTAATACATAAAAAGGCCTTGTAATGGCCAAAAAAATAGGAGAGAGCCCTATACAGGGCTGTTTTTCCTTACGGGATATTGAACAAAAATTCAAAACTATAAACAGCACGATAAGAAATTGTGAATAAAATTATGAGGTAATTTCAAAACCAGACTACATTAAAGCTTTAAGTAATATTTGGATGTCAACACAGCTACAGAAGTTAGGGAACCTCAAATCTATTTGTCATTGGTTAAACATGAAAAAGGCAATTTGACTTAGCAAATCTTTACATCCACAGAGCTACAAGGAATAAACAAACCAAAACCCAAAAGGATTTCCCCACCTTAAAAATTAAACAACTGGTCCATGTTCCAATAACTAAATTACAAAAGTTCAACCCTTTATATGTCCTAAACCCAGTAGACTGACAAATATGTCTGTAGATAATGCAGAAAGAAAGGATGTTGGAAAAAAAACAATGCCCAACCCTAGCAAAACTATTTCAAGGTGGTGATGCTGTAGATAAAACACAATGATGGTACTTTGAAGAATGCTGGGGGTCTTCAGATTTTACCTTTGGACCAGCACAAGGGAGCTGGCAATAGTCAGAGGAGGACACAAATATAAATACCTTTTGACTTAGATGCTATTATCTAAAGCTTAAATCCTGCAACTTTATAAAATTTATCCTCTGAAGAATGTAAAATCACCAATACATTTGTAAGTACTAACAAATATCAATCATTCTGTCTCCTCAACTAATATATTTCCTTTGGTCCCCTTACTGAAAAACATTCTTTTTTTTTATGTGATAGCACTTGCAGATTTAATTGAAGAGATTTATTATGTAAAAGCCATTGCCAAGCTAAATGTTCAGAAAACATTTTATTTTTAGAAGTATTTATTGGTTTCTCATGCATAATTGAATTAAACCAGATCTTGGCAAAGCTGTGCAACTTGTGATGTCCTTTAAAAAAGTAGGTCCTGATTAGTTAGAAGTTCCAAATATTCTCTGGGACAAAATTCAATGTATTATGAAATGACTAAAGGGGACAGATCCAATTGAAGTCCAGATTGAAATCCTTCTTTCTCCAATAGCCTACAATACATACTAAAACTAGAAGTAAGACTGGCTAAAAACCAATAATGGGAACAATCAAAAAGGGCTTAGCAACACCTTTCACTACCCTCTATAACACGCATATTCTTCTAATTAAAAAGAAAATCCAAAAGTAGAGAATATAGACTTGAATAGGACTTAAGAACATTTTAAATATTAGCATTTGTAAAATTTTCTGTATTACCTATCACAAATACTATAGTATATATATACACATATATATAATTTCATGTATTTACATGTATTGGTTTTTAATTATATAAATAATATATATCTATATTATAGTTTCACATATTTATGACATATATATGAAATAGAATAAGGAGTCACACAAACAACCAAAAAATATAGTACATAATCAAAGGACAGATTAAATCAATGGAAGCATACTCACTGATGACTCAGGTATTATATTTAGCAAACAAGGACCAAAAAATAAGTAAATAAAATTTTCATTATAAATCTTTAATTATAAATATTGATTTAGTGGGTGGAATTACATGAATTATGGGACACAGAAGGATAAATAGGGAATAATATGAATAGCTTTAAACCAGGCAATAAATTCAACAACCTAAATGAATATACAAATTCTATGAGGCAGGCATAATTTTGAGTTAAGAAGTCCAAATTTGTCATTATTCAAGGTTATGTTGACTCTTATAGATAATTTGAAATTCTACGCAAATATAGAATCACCTTGGAAAATTTACAATATGCCTGCTGAAATTTGAATTGC
Organism: Equus asinus; assembly: GCF_041296235.1. Lineage (NCBI taxonomy): Eukaryota > Metazoa > Chordata > Mammalia > Perissodactyla > Equidae > Equus > Equus asinus. Next base: position 110,623,230 of record NC_091792.1, on the reverse strand, counting down.
ATTTCCAGTGAACTTACAGATCAGTTTTTAGACAATTTACATTTTAATGCTATTGAGCTCTCCAAACCATACACATGGTATATCTCTCCACTTATTTAAGTGTCATTTTTTTCTCTGCAGCATTTTGCAGTTTTTTAGTATGTAGGTATTGCACACTTTTTGTAAAACATATTCTTAATTTGTTATTTTATTCTTTTGCACATTTTATTCAGAAATTTTATTTCTAATTATTATTTCCCAAATGTAGAAATAAGATTATACATATATATAGTACACTTTAAATTTATTTAATAATTTTACTACTTTTTAAAAGATTCATTGCAATTGTCCACATGCAAATCAAGTAAATTGCACATCGTGAAAGTTTTAACTCTCCTTTTCCAAAGTGTGTGACTTTGACTTCTTTTCTTTCCTTATTCTAGTGGCTGGGACCTCCCATGAAATGTTGAAGAGAAGTGATAAGAGAGGACATGATTGACTTTTTCCTGATCCTAGGAAGATAATGTCCCATATTTCAGTAGACATGATTTTTCCTGTAGATTTTTTTGTAGATGCTTTAATATTGAGAAAAGGCTCTCCTATTCCTCAGTCTTCTTCAATTTTTTATATTATGAATGATGTTTAAATGTCAATAATTTTCATCTGTGATGAACATTTAATTTTTCTTCTGTATTCCAGTACCGAGTTATATTATGTTAATTAATTTTCAAAGGCTAAACCAGCCTTGCATTTCTGGGATAAGTCCCTCTTAGTCATGATGCATCATCTTCTTTACATATTGCTGGATTCTCTTTATTAACATCTTCTGAAAGGCTTTTAAAGCTATATTCATGAGCTCTGCAACAGATTTTGGCTTCTGTAAAAACTAGTCTGACATTTGGACCTTATGATCTAGCAGGTCAAATGTTATTTGAAGTATTTGTAGCAGATAAGGATGCTGTGTGGTAACTTTGCCTGGTTCCTAAAGGAGAATGACAGAACGGACCCTTGGGATATTGGAGCAAAATATTGCCATCTATTATAAATAACTATTATCCATTGAAAAAATAGTTTCTGGCTTGCTAATGGGCACTAATAGAGACTGAAGATATGAACGTAATTCACTGAGTTATCATATAGTAGGAGGTATCTATTATGAATATGGTGTTGTATAACCCACCAAACCATAAATTTGGGCATTTGTAGCAGTACTCATCAAGTGAAATTCAATATGGAGATGAAATTGGGTTTGAGCAGGTCTTAAAGGCAAAAGTAGCATGAAAAAATGGTTCAGTCTCATGAACCTCTATTCCCTCTGTATTAACCATTTCTGATTTAACCCAAACATAAAGTCACTCGAGGAAATTATCTATAATGAGTTGACTGCGGAAAAACAAATAAGGGAATGATTTAGGAGAGATTCTGTAAAATCTGAAACAACTGATCCTGATTATCAAGAGGAAACAGGGCTTCTACTACACACCGGTTATGCTGCAATGCGAGGGAATTTCTGATTTGTCTACTGTACTTCTCTGTCCCATGGCTTAATTTAATGGAAAGCACAGGAACAAAAGACCATTTGTAGTACAGACCTTTGGGGAATAGAGGTTTGGATCACAGCTTAAAGTAAAAAGTCATGACCATTTGTTTGGGTGTTCTTTGTTCCTTTAAAATACTATGTTTTCTAAACTTGATTATAAACACTCACATGAACTTGAAATTTATGAAATCACTTTGTATCCTGGTGACTTTTCATGTGCTATCTCGGAAATGATGACTTCTGTTTTGATTCAGGGTAAGTGCAAAAGCCCTTTGGGTAGATAATAACCACATTCAATGAAGATCAGAATAATTGTTTAAAAAAAAGTGAAAATTTATTGTCGGATATGCTGTGGAACTCATGCATAATCTAGGCACTGACAAATGGAAAACTCATTTGTGGATCCTGAGACCTGTAACAGTGGGTATCATCTACCATTTCCCGTCACTCTCCTTGGCATGGAGGGCAAAGTACACCATAATCATACAAGAAAATAATATTCAAAATATCTCCTCTTGTTGTTATCAGTAATTGGCCAGATGTTATCTACTGTTGGAAAAATTCCTCTTTTGAACATTCTTTAAATTAAGTATTCTAAAAACCAAAGAGAAAGAGAAAATACCAAGTGCTTAATTAATGTTTCTTCTGAAGTAATTTTCCAGTTTTGTTTTTTTTTAATTAGATGTGGTAAGGTGGATTTTATTTTCTAGTTTCACATTCTTTTGATGGTAAATTTATCTAAGTTATGTTTTCATATGTTCATACTTCTAAAATGCATGAAAACAAAACACAAATGAAACTGAGAGGGAAGATTCTGCCATTACTTATAGAAATATCTACTATTCATGCAGTCATCTCTTCCGAATGATCAACTCTGAGACATGAGACATGCAATAAAACAGGAAATCATGATGTTAGAAAGTGTGCATGGCTCCAAAAAGGATACCTCTTGTTTTGTTTTGTTTTAGGACTTTTGTATCATTTGATATATTGGGAGATAAAAAACATTAGATTTCATAGGCTATTTTTAGTTAGCTTCATTCCTTTTGTTCATTTTTAGTCTGTTTATTATTCACCATTTTCATTTGTTCCAACTTCTCTTCAAATTAATGTATTTTTAGCATTGGGAAATAGGGTTAAAGTAATTTTAAACTTCTTAAGTAGCAATGTCCAAAATGAAAGATCTTAAAATTTAATTCATCCCTACTTTCAGATGGGTAACTCTGTTGCTTTCTAACTGTTTACTATTAGAAGTAGAAGAATCCAGAGAATCCTCATGTTTAAGAGGAAATGTGAGGTGGTGGGAAAAAGACTAGAGTGGAATTTGAAGACCTATGTTCTAGGATCGGCTGTGTTTTAATTTAGTTAAATCCTATGAACTTCAATTTCTTCATAGATAAATTCATAAAATTGGAACATTCTTAATCCTCAGTCTTTTTCAACTCAACGTATTTGTTATTGATTCTATTTCCTATAGTAGAGATAATCCAGTAATGGGGATATCCAGAGAGGAATTGCAGAGCAGCGTTAAGTAAAGTTGGCACAGGAGAGAGCACCTAGGGTGACTGGCTGAAATTTCCAGCTACTTTACTTGTTAGACCTTCAAGTAAATTATATATATTTCAAATAAAAACATTTATTTTCCTGAGATCCACAGCTGAAGGAATATGGAGCACTTGTTTGTTTTTACACAAATATTTAAATATTAATAAGACCTTCTCAATTAAGAGGGCTGCATGCTACATTTTTCTCTATTTGGGAAAATTTACAGTTTAGTAGACTGAAGTGAGAATTGGACTCTTGAAGGATATTGAATTCAGTTTATATGTAGAAATTAAAATCAAACATCTTAAATGAAGTAATTTTAAAGGAAAGAGAAAAAATTCTTGGTGTTTGGAATTTTTCAAGTAGTAAACAGGTTGAGTTCAGACATTTTGTCTATATCTATGCACATACGCACTCACTGTACAAACCCATGTAGCTAATGTGGAGGGGAAGTTATGTGAATGAAATGTACCAGTGGAAAATTACCCTAACAACATCAACTGAGTATGAGGAGACAAAGCTTTATTTAGCAAAAGCAAAAGGTAGATTCATTAGGACACGTATCTAGGACAAGGATAGGAACAGAAAATGTGTTCAATACAGCACAGTTATTCTTTTAATGCCATAAATTTTCTTTACGTTCCCCCACAATTTTAAAAGATAAAACCTGATGTTTTATGGGGTGGCACTTGGACTTCCAGCCCCTAGCTTTCTCCTTTACACGTGGTGTGGGGGATTCTCTATTATTAATACATGAACAAGGCTCACATGGATCAGCAGCCAGCTGAAGAGGATTGTCTTGGAGACAGTTTCTAATAACTGAATGCAACCCGTCTTTTCAAAGGACTTCGTCCTCTTTGTGTAAGTATATGTGTAGTTAAGAGTATACTAGAAGGAGGAAGGCAGAGAAATGGGATAAATTACATTACTCTTCCCACCCTCTGTGTTCTCACTAATGCATAGCTTTTAGTAGATTCCTGGTACTGTGTTTGTAGGACAAAATGGTATGATAAACCAAGAGTTCTCTTCATAGACTTTTTCCATTTTGTTCTAGAGTGTAATTAGAGGAGATCACACTCTTAGCAGAGGAGTATGGCTGTTTGGAAAGTACTCCAGAAGAAAATAAGCCATTTCGCATAGGAATTTGATGAAGTATATTGTTTTGAAATTATATTATGTACATCATACGATGTAAATAGTGTCAATAATGATAATCCTGGATATGGTATCTTTTGAAGAATCATAGAAACACAAACTGTATGGATTTGCAAGGACCTTAAATATTATATGATAACTTAATTTAACAACACATTTGAAATTGAACACAGAAATCTCTAGCACTGGTTGGACTGGCAAATATGTGTTGGCAAAATGTCATGTAGAAGAGGAGTTATTAAGATTCGATCTTATTGTTTTCCTGTAACTTTATAGTTCTTTCCAAGTTTTTGTCTTTTCCTTTTTAACAGCTATAGGCTATAAAAGGTGGATGTTGAACTTTACAGTGTTCTAACTATACTAGACTATTATAAAAACCTGTTCTTTGACAATGTTTTTATCCCCACATATGGCATGCAAAGTTATGCAAATAAGTCAGAAAAATTTTAGGTAACTATTGAGAAAATATCATATAATTTTCTTCATAGGAAACGCTGCCAAAGTAAGCTAAAAATACATGTTCACATGTGCATAATGACTTAGTACTGATTTTTGACGGAACTGATCTTTCTTTTGTTTTTCTAATTTTTCTGACAGGTACATATCAAATTTGATTTTATCTCTTAAATTAAGTTGGTCTTTTGTCATAATTAAGTATCTCTAGTCTTCTCTTTAGATCTTTTAGATCTTTAATGCCTGAATGTAGGTCTTATTGTTAATGGTCACTGATCTGGTTGTCACTAACATCTGTGAAATATTAAGAGCACATTTTGCTTAACAGCAAAAACATTAGTCTATTTTCTTATGAAAAGTTCTGATTTTATAAAAGAATATTTGCAGATAAACATCATGCTGCTTTGAAAACATCTATTATGCCAAAGGGCCGGCTGGAAAGGAAGCTAATCAACACAAATGATTGCAACCATTAAAATAATCTGCTTTCTAGGGAATTAATTAAGTTGAAAATAACAATATAACATTATTAAAATTGTCTCATAAGGCTGAAAACCTGACCTCTATAATCAACCTATCACATACTATCATGTTTTTCCTATTTAAGTGTCATTCTAGTACATACCAATATCTATCATTTACAGTCCTAATATACACACTGATTAGTAATAACATTATAGTTTTCTCCTGGAAGAAATCAAAAGATATTTTAATAATGCCATTCCCCTACTTCTTTTCTCTCCTTTATAATGTTAGAGAACATAAAATATATTTTAAAGGTAAAGGGGCAGATAGAATTTCTACCGGAAAGCTTACACTTGAAAATGCTGAAAGTGTTGAGCACAGGAATGCATATAGAAGAAGAGAAGAAAGGGAGATAAGGTATTTTATTGAGAGATAAGAAAGAGATTTTATTGTGAAAATCATGCATACCAGTTTTTCAAGTCTCTATGGCAATCAAAGGCATGTTTTTAGGTATTATATCTAAAATAAAAGTTTCCTCATGTAGGCATCTTCCTTTGTTAACAATATTTTAGTGCCTACTCATCTCAGACATTTTTTGGGAGGATAGAGTATCAGCAGTGAATAAAATAGATAAACTTTTGCTCTCTGGGAGCTTTTTTTCCAGTCTAAGGAGGTAGATAATAAACAGAGATATCACCATCATAAGAAGAATATCAGATAAGGATAAGAGCTTTTCAGAGAAGAAAATAGATTATTGTGTACTGAGTAGAAGGCCACATTAGAAAGTGGTATAAGGGAAACCTCCCTAAAAATGGGACATATAATCTGAGACCTGAATGACAAGAAGGAGCCAGAAATGTGAACATTAGGGGAAAGAATTTCCAGGCAAATGGAACAGGGTAAAAAATGCTCTGTGGTGGGAAAGGCCTGGCATGTTCAAGAAGAGAGAAGCTAGAGTGGCTGGACGGTAGAGAGGAAGGAGGAGAGAGGCTGGAGACACAGGCAGCGTTAGATCTCGGAAGACTTTTTTGGGAAAACGTAAGAATTTACTGAAATGTACAAAAGGAATTCCAAATAAATGGAGATAAGTTGTGCTCATGGAGGAGAAAAATTACATAATTTGAAGTATCTATTCTGCTCATATTAATAAATAAATTCAACAAAACCTCAACTTAACAAATCTCTATCAGAGTTTAGGGGGTTTGTCTAATAAACTTAACATGAGATTATATATGTGCAAAAGTGAGCAAGACAGTGTTCAAAAATTAGGAGAACAATGATAAGAAAAAAAGGGATCTGACCTTTCTGATCAAATATATTACAATTTGATATGTTTTAAAACAAGTGATATTGGCAATGGATGATTTACTCAGTATAGCAAAATTTTTAAAAAGTCTAAAATAGATTCTAGTATATGTGGAAATGATAGAGATTGCTGAGAAAAAAAACTATTATATCATTATAGGGATTGTAATATTAGTTATTTATTAAGAAAGTAAATCAACTTGTATATTTGCTAGGTACAGTTTGCCAAATTGAATTCAATAGGATTGCTTGCCTAACATCTCCATAAAAGTATTAAGCATTATAAGAATAGAAATATATATAAGAATTTCCGCAGAAGCCAGAATCCCTTGTGCAAAAGCCCATTCATATAAAAACACTTGATAAAATAGAATTTGACCAAATGTGTGTGCCAATTAACAGAGAAATGTGTCATATGTGTGTGCGCAGGTGATATAGTTCAATATTATATATCTAGAAAATCAAAAAGAACCAATTGAAAAACTAATACAAACAAGATAAGTTAATAAAGTAAAATTTGCATATTGCAATTTAGAAAAATTAATATACAAAATCACTAGATGTCATATGTAAAAAATAACCATTTAGGTTTTATTATAGAAATGAAAATTCCTTTTGCAATAGCAACAAATTGCTGACATATCTAGGCATAAAATTAATAAGGAATAGGCAAAACCTCTATGTCTATGTGAGGTTAAACTTCAAAACACTCTTAAAGCACACAAAAGAAGAGGTAAATAAATGAAAAGATACTATATTCTTGAACAAAAAGCCTCATATCCTAAAGATTTCATTTCCCCTGTTAGTTTATAAGTGTATTGTGATTATATTAAGAATAGTCACTTTTGTTGTTTCCACATCTTGGCTATTGTGAATAATTCTGCAATGAACATAGGGGTGCATAAGTCTCTTTGAATTATTGATTTCAAGTTCTTTGGATAAATACTCGGCAGTGGGATAACAACCCAAGTGCCCGTCAACTGATGAATGGATAAAGATGATGTGGGGTGTGTGTGTATGTATACAAACACTATGTGATTTCTCTCATATGTGGAAGACAAACAAACACATGCATAAAGAGAACAGAGGGGAAGGGGATTAGGGGTGGGCAAAAGGGTTAAAGGGGCAGATATATATATACGGTGATGGATAAAATTAGACTATTGTTGGTGAGCATGATGCAGTCGATACAGAAACTGAGAAATAACAATGTAAACCTGAAATTACACAATATTATAAACTATTATGACCTCAATAAAATAGTTTAAAAAAAAGAATAGTCATTTTTGTTTCTTCATTTGAAGCAAAATAAGATGGTTATAAAATTTGATAAAAATTTAAACAATGTTGATTAATCAGAAAAATTGAGAAAAAAACAATAATGGAGGTTTAGGTATACCAGAGATCGAAACATTTCATAAAGCCACTATTATTAAGCCCATATAGAATTTGTTTATGGATAGAAGGAAAAACTAATGAAACAGAATAGAAAATCCAAAAAGATACCCACTATTTACAGAAACTTAGTATTTAATAAGGGTGGCATCTCATATAATTAATGAAAGTATGGATGATGTAGCAATAATTAATTAGCCTTTGGAAGAAGAGATCTATGGGCCTTTTTCTTTTGCAAGGCAAAGCAAAATAAAACAAGATGTAAACACCATAAGCTAAATCAAAATGATGACAAAAGTAGGAAAAATTATTTACAAGCTTATAATACTTGAAATGAGATATCACTAATACAAAAGTCTGTGACAAATTGAAATGGAAATGGCCAACAATATTAAATAAAAATGGGTAAAATATATGAGCAATCAAGGGAATAGACTGATGACAGAGGGGAAGAAGGGAGGGGAGAGGATGAAAGTGGTAAACGTTTACATGTGTACGGTGATAGATGGCAATTAGACTTTGGGTAGTGAACACAACGTAGTCTGCACAGAAATCGAAATATAATGATGTACACCTGAAATTTATATAATGTTATAAAACAATGTTTCCTCAACAAAAAGAAGTTTAAGAATTACCATGGGGGAAAAAATATATAAAGTATAAATTAAAATGTTAGAAAATTTAGCTTCCATAAAATAAAAGAGTAAACTTTGTGCAAATAAACACACTAGAAGTAAAGTTAGCAGATATCAAAGGATTGGAAGAAGAAATTTTCTATAAATGTAAAACAGGGGATTTATATCCAGATTTTGAAAAGATTAATACAATGAAGAAAAAAGAGCAAAAGTTCAATAGAAAAGATGGACTAACAAACAGATAATACAAAGAAAAATACAATCCAGATAATCAAATAACAAACTAAAAAAATGTCAGAAAATTCTATTAGCTCTATTTTCAAAATGTATAGAGAATAGAAACGCTTCTCAGCACTTCTATCAGTATATCTATGGACCAAACCACATCGTCTTCCACCTAGATTATAGCATTAGCATCCTGTTAATCCTGCTTCTTCCTTTACTTCCGTCCTTCATTCTATTCTGAACATAGTGGCTAAAGCAGGGATTCTTTCTGTTGTGTTGCTGTTTGTTGTTGTTTTTGCCATGGGCCTCTTTGGCACTCGAGGGATGCCCGTGAACCCCTTTCTAGAAAAAACATTTGAATGCAATAACACAAAGCACATAGGATTTTGAACTAACCCATTATATTGAGATACAGTTAAAAGATTTTTAAAAATTATGTCCAGGTAACAATAAGAAGATATTTCAGATAGAAAGGTAGGTTAAATTTAATTTTTATAGAAATATTGGGAAAGCTTTTGCTTATTTTGAATAAAACCATTAGATTGTGTGTAATCTTTGACAATAGAAAATTAATATTATGTAGGGCATCTAACTGATTTTGATTCTTTGTTTGTTTGTTTTGGTAGTTGTAAGTGTTGAAAATCCTCATTTGCAAAGACATGGTTTGAAAACAGAATTAAAACGTCCTTAGCTCATCTGTTTTTCAGGTTCAGCCAGGCTTTTGTCAATGAATACATGTATTTTCCAAGGTTTTTGAGTTAACCTTCAAATGTAATGAATTGTTTTTGGTTCTAAGTTTCATATGTTTATCTTTGACGAAGTCAACATTTTTAAGAGATTTTGTTTTTAAATCAGAAAAAAAAATCACAGTTCAAGTCACTGCCATCAAGACAGATACACTCTTGAAAGAGTAATGAAGTGCTTTCAATTATTTGCACATTTATATTTTCAAAGATATTGAACTTTGTGTCTTAACTCCATCTTAGTAAAGCACTTGTTTCAGCTTTGGAAAGACGTCAAGGCTGCCTGACCCCTCTCTTTTGTCAGGATCGGTAATTTAGCCAAGAAAGCTTACAACTGTTCAGTAACTTCCATAATGGTGACTCCGGAACCCTGATCACAAAGATTTACCTCATTCTTGTCATCAAAAAATTCTTCCGGTTATGCCAACCCATGAATAAAATTCCTTTCTTTCAAATTGTTCCCAAAATGTGTTTTCATTTTTTTTTAATAAAAAGTAAAATTTTTGTTACCTTTAGAAGAAACAAATGCTTTAAGACTGTTCTCTTGAAAGTCAACAATTTCCTGTGTGATACAGAAAAAATGCCATATTCTGTAACCATATCTTGAAAAATGTTTTAAAAACATGATTCACAGATTTGTTTCTGACGATGATTTTTATAGCTGTTGGGATTTCTTTCAGAGCCACTGTAAGCAAAGCAAGACCTATCACCACGCATCAAGCATCAAAACCATGTGTGCAGAGGGAAGAGCGAGAAACTTTTCTTCCTGGCTGTATCATTTTCCTGTAGCTACTGAACAAATTATAACAAATTTGGTGGCTTAAAACCACAGAAATTTATTTTTTCACAATTCTAAAGGCCAGAAGTCTGAAATCAGTATCACCAGGCCAAAATCAAGGTGTTGGCAGGTCCATGCTCCCTTCAGAGGCTCTAGGGTAGAATCCATACTTGTCTCTTCCAGCGTCTGGTGGCTGCAGCATACCTTGGCCTGTGACGGCATTGTTTCAGTCTTCTAGGCCAAGAACTTCAACTCTCTTCTATCTTCACATTGCCTTCTCCTCTGTATGGGTATCAAATCTCCCTCTGCCTCTCTCTTATAAGGATACTTATGATTTCACGTTGGGCCCATCCAGATAATCCAAGATAATTTCTCCATCTGACAATCCTTAATTTAATCATATCTGCAAAGATCTCTTTTCCTTAAGGATTAGGATATAATACCTTTTTTGGAGGATGCCATCATTATTCTGTTATTCTACCTACCATGCCAGTCATACTTTTATTTGGGAGGACATGAACTTATCTATTGGTTAAATAATAACTGTATTTTTACTTTACTATCCAAAATGATTCACAATCACAACTCAATTATTCTTTTTTGGTGGCCACTACCAGGAGAGGTAGGTTTTTATTCCTCCTTCAGCTTAAATCTAGCAAGAGATTTAAGGTAATAGTAGGAGGGATTAATTAGTGTCTCTTGAAATTATAGGGACTCAGTAGACTGGTATGTGACTCCTCTCTGAAAAATCTAAAGGACAAGCAGCTCAAAGAGGAAAGTCAAGGAGTGTTTGCTACTAAGTAGAATCATCCAACACAGTCAGAGTCTTTAGGGTAGAGAATGAAGAGTTTCGGGGCCAGACCGGTGGCGTAGCGGTTAAGTTCACACGTTCTGCTTCTCATCGGCCTGGGGTTCGCTGGTTCGGATCCAGGGTGCTGACATGGCACCCTGCCATGCTGTGGTAGGTGTCCCACATATAAAGTAGAGGAAGATGGGCACGATATTAGCTCAGGGCCAGACTTCCTCAGCAAAAAAAGAGGAGGACTGGCAGTAGTTACCTCAGGGCTAATCTTCCTCAAAAAAAAAAAAAAAAAAAAGAATGAGGAGTTTCCCATAGACAAAATGTGGACCTTAAATATAGGGTAACTGACTGATGAGACCCTAAAAATAAGGGATAAAGAGCTTTGTAACTGGACCCCAAGAACCAAAGTCCAAAAGACGAGTCTAAGGACCCACGAAGGAGAAGGCATCACTTATTTCAAGCAGTGATAGTGAGGGAGTTGTCTTATAAAAATCTACAAAAATACTCCTCTAGAGAAAGAATCAAATTTCAGCAACTTCACCACCAGAAAGTGCAACACCAGCCTCGGAAAGCATAAGCCAAGAAGGAACTTCTATGCCCTTTTAGCTGCCGCCCTCTCTTTCAAACTTCAACCCTGGAAAGGTCAGAAATTCAGAGGAAGTAAGAATAAGAGGAGGAAAAAAAAAAGAAAAGAACCCAAACAGTTCACAAAAGATAAGCCAACTGAGTGATTAATTTGGCTGGATTTTATGACACTAAAGAGAAGACAAAGCAAGTGGATTTAATAGATTGTTTTCAATTTCTAGTGAAAACACACGCTTGTATATATAGATGATTTTTTAAGGAAAAGCTTGTTCATTGGTTAAATCGTGAATAAAAAGCAAGATTGGATTTTGGTAAAAGCAGTCTTTTTTTAGTGGCCAATATATTATTTTCTCATATTCGTGGCAAGTAATCACTCAAAAATCAGCATTTTCTTACCATGCATTATGTTCCTTATGCACTTATCAATCTCTATTGTATCCAATTAAGAAAAATTTCACTCTTGCATTTTTACCCAGCCACTTTTAATCAGGTAAGAAAATCATAATTATGAAGCTTACAGGTTGTGGACTAAATTTGAACACTGATGTATTTGAAATTTCCATAAAACTAATGCTTATGCCATGCAAGATGAGAAGTTTGTTAATTTCTAATGAAATTTATTTCACCATCTAGATTTGTAATAGAGTTGTTGCAGTCATTTCACAAATAGGATCATTGACAAACGTGATCAAGTGCTTTCTATTCATATACTATCTCAAGGACATAATTTATTTCCACAAATAACCATGTGAAAATAATAGCACAACACATCACTGTTAACCATCACAAGCCCAGAGGCTCAGGCTCTTAAATTGAGTTGCTGCCCAGCTGCTCACTTGAAAATTCATAAGATACATTAAAAAAAAATTGGAGATCTCAAAATATGGTTACCTCCTGGTGGTAATTTTTTTCTTTGGCATATAGTATAGCTCGTGTTTAGCATTTAAGAAGTTGCAGCTACATTCCATTATCAAAGACATATTTGTTAAAACATGCATATAAAAGGATTTGTAATTGAAGCACATCTTTGATATATTTAATAGGATGTAAAACTGCCATCCTATTTTAATAGGCAATGTTTTATGTGCATTAGCAGTAATATAATAATGCTTCTTCCGTGTGCTCTTGCCATTAGCACTTTTTCCCTCCCTTTCTTTTAGTTAATCTTAAAACTTTAATGTAATCCAAACACATTAACATCTTTTTCTCCCCTCACTGTTCTTGAACAGAAGGAAGCTTTGAAATGAACTTTCCTTAATTGAAGGATAGTTACTATACAACTTGATCATTGGTACTTTTCCTCCTATTCTGCCTGCCCGTTGATTCATGTACACCCTTTCTAGCCTTGGAATGATTATGGTCACTGAAAGTGTTGGAGTGGAGCAATCAAGGAGATCAAAGTGAGTTAGAATGCAGAAAATCGAGAGGGAATGAATTTCATGCATTAAATAGTAACTGATTTCTCTTATGTGCTATTAGGCCAAGCCACTTCTGATGGCCTTGAATTAAAATGAGAAAACGTTGGTTGTAACATCATATGACTTAATATTGGCAGTTATTGCATTCTTACAAAAATTCGTTAGTATTATCTCATGTTTTTTTTTCATTTTCTCTGATTCACAAGATTGAGATTGTACTATTTTTCTTATGATATTTCAGCATGACTTTTAACATTGTCCTTGAAGAATGTACCATGTAGGAATATGTCAAGAAAGTTAATCAGACTAATGGGAATTAATTGATTGAATTTCCCTAAAGTAGTCTTATCTTGATTGCAGCTAAATATACACACACACAGCTCCATAATAGCAATACAGAAGGAAATCTTCGCCTTCAAACAGCTGGAGAAATCTGTATGGTTTAGTGGTCTCAGACTCTGAGCTTTGATAAATTACATCTCAAACTTCATACTTTCTATTCTTTCAGGAGTAAGTTTTAGTACTTATTGAATTATTTTCATGATAGATAAACTAGAGATGCTGAACTCAGAGACAATTGAGTAGGTTCCCCTCTTCAACTCCATCAAATCTTAAGTGTCTTGGGGTTTCATGTAAGTGAATCTAAAATTTTTTCAGAACTTAGACAAGATCCTAGACTTCAGTATTGATGCTGCTTTACAGGGACTCAGTAATGTAATTGAAAATACCCCAGGACGCTTGAATGTTTTTGCTACTCCAGAAGTGTCCTCTATCAGAGGCTTATTAAAACATAAAGGCTACATTTCAACGTAGCTGTATACCTCTTGAATTTTCTATTAACTTAAGTTGCAGTTGTTTGTGTTAGATAAAATTGCTAACAAGTATTAACTCAACATTTTCTTGATGTAAAATTGAAAATTACTTCATCTAAGTTTTATCATACATGAGCTTTAGGGAACAAATGTCTAACAATTCATTCATTAAGTAAATTTTAAGTGTCTGTTACACAGAATGTATATATTTCTCACGCTCACATTTTAGACAAATAGAGATGTTTCAAAAAGCAGCTTTAATAAAGAGGATATTGCAGTCTTGTTTCTTTGAATGTACACATCACAAAATTTTTCACAAGACTAATGCTGGCTTTTGATTAAAAAACAACAAAAAAAACTTCTCCAATGAACTGACCTCCTTGCAGGGCTTAATAACTTAATTCACTTATTTCAATATCTTGAGCACAAACGATATGTTGTGCATTTTCCATTCTATAGACTCTCATTAAATACATTTTTAGGTGTTCTTTATATTTGTTAATAATTTGCAGATAAGGTAATTAGATACATGAATTCTAATTCTGTCACATTTAGGATACGTAACTATTTTTGTATAGGTAGATAAACAGATGAGAGAGAGATTTCCTGAAAAGATTTGCTTATTGAAAATTTGCAAAGGAAGTATTAGACATTATATAAAAGTCTTGACTTTATACATAGAAAGTGTTTAAAAAAAAACTTTGTTTCAGAGAGTGGGAAAATTGTCCTTTAAGTCCTGTCTCTGATAACCCAAGTATAATAGAAAAGGTTCTGTGAAATACTGATTCCTAAAATTCTGAATTAATGTGTAACAAATTAAGTAAAACATAGAATGTTAAAGAACAATGTACAGATGAAAAATCAGAAAATATATAATCTAAAAATTTAAAAAATAGCCACTTATATTAAATAGACTTAACCTTATGAAACACTGCCTTGGCCTTATTTTTTCAACCATTTTAGGAAGGTCAGTAAACACTAAGTTACAATCAAATCAAATTCAGTAAAATGAATCCAGCAGTATAGCAATATAACAAATCAATTCCAAAAATATAGAAAAGTTAAAATACATCATGACCAAGAAGGGTTTAGTTTAGCAATGCAGTTTGGCAACAATCAAAGTAATTCACCATATTAAAAGACTAAAAATGAAAAAACGTTATGGTCATTTCCACAGACGAAGAAAAAAGCATTTGATAAAATTCAGTACACATTCATTATAAAATGTTTCAGCAAACTAGGCAGAGAAGTAAACTTGCTCAGTCTGATACAGGGAATATAAGAAATTCCTACAGCTAACAATCTACCCCAAAGTAAAAGCTAGATGCTCTTCCTCACATTTAAAATAAACTATGTATGCTTACCTTAAATATCACTATTAAATATTATACAGTAAATCAAAGCCAGCATAATGAGGCACGCAAAATAGGTAGCCTACAGACTGGAACTCAAGAAGCAATACTGACTTTATTCTTAGACCACGTGATCATCTTTGTAGAGAATCTTAAGGAATACACAAAAATATGGAACTAAAACATGAGTAGAGCAAGGTAGGAGAATACAAGGTTATTAGATGAAAGTCGATTGTGTTTCTTAATACCAGCAGTCAACAATTAGAAATTTTAAATTTTAAATATAATTTACAATAGTAAAAAAAATAATAATTAGTGATTAATATAATGAAGGATGTATAAAACATTTACACTACAAAACATCCTGAAGAGAAGTTAAGGAAGACCTAAGTAAAGGAAGAGATGCTATGTTCATGATCAGAAGATATCACTTAAATAAAAGACAATTACTTAGTAAACTGAGCTATCAAGCCAATGCAATCTCAGTCAAAATCCATTCAGGTTGTTGTAAAAATTGAGAAACTGTTTCCAAAATGTATGTGGAAATGAAACTTTTTATGAAATATCTAATGGAATTTTGAAAAAGAAGAACAAATTTGGAGGAATTACACAACCTGATGTCAAAACTTAGGATATATCCTATAGTAATCAAGTTAAGTATTGGCATTAACATAAACATGTTGACCAACAGAATAGAAGAGAGTGTCCCGAAATAGAACTACACATATATGGTCAATTAATTTTTGACAAATATGCCAAAGTAATTCAATAAATTATTAATAACCTTTTCAACAAATGGTGCTCAAAAGTTGGCTATTTGTTTTTTTTAAAGGGATCTAAATCTTTACACCATACATAAAAATTAACATGAAATGGATCATTGGCCTTTAAATAAGTGCTTAAATTATAAAACTTCTAGGAGAAATAATAAAAAAAATTCTCTATGACCTTGGCTTAGGCAATATTTCTTAGGCTACAAAAAAGATGGATTAAGAAAGACAAAAAAAGATAAATTGAACACCATCAAAATTGTAAACAATTTGCATCCAGGATATGTCAAGTACTTTACAACTCAAAAAGAATTATACAGACAATCCAATTTAAACAGAGGCAAAAAACCTAACCAGACCCTTCATCAAAAGCACATTTAAAGATGCTAACGATTATTAGTCATCATGGAAATGCAAATTAAAACAAAAAAAAAATGGTACATGCCCACTCGAATGATGAAATGAAGACTGATGATATCAAGTGTTGGCAAGATTGTGGAGTAAAAGGAACTCTCAATATTGCTGATAGAAAATGTAAAATAGTGCAACTACTTTAGAAAACAGTTTGTCAGTTTCTTAAATGTTATCACACATTTACACTATAATCCAACAATTCCAACCCTCCATCTTTACTCATGAGAAATGAAAATCTATGCTTATTCAAAGACTTGTACTTGAAAGTTAATAGCAACATTATTCATTAAAGCTCAAATCTGGAAACAATCAAAATGTCTATCAACAGGTGAATGGATAAATAAAATGTGATATACAGTAGTCATACAATGAAATACTACTTGGCAATGAAAAAGAACAAAGCAGCAAGAGATGCAAAAATGTGGAAAAAATTCAAGAATATTTGATTAAGTGAAAAAGTCAGACACAAAAGACTATGTATTATAAGATTCCTTTTATATGACATTCTGGAAAAGGCAAAAGTATAGCAACAGAAAATAGATCAGTGGTTTCCAGACACAAGGTATGATGAGAGGGGATTGACTGCAAAAAGATAGTCAGTTTTGGGGTGATGGAAACATTCTATGTCATAACTGGTGGTGACGTCCACAGTACTCTATGCAACTATAAAAACTCACCAAAGTGTGCAATTAAAATGGGCGAATTTTATTGTATCTAAATTATACCACAATAAAACAAACAAAAAATATTGAGTATCAGAAAACAATATATAGATAATCTCCCCTCCAAAAGTAGAAAGAACATAATCTTCAAATAAAGCTCTTTATTTTAAATAAACTTAGCTTCATTAAACACTCACTGTATTATCTTTTAAAAAAAAATTTAGTCTTTTACAAGAACCACTTAAAACTTGATCCCCAACCCATTTTTGGGCAAACTACTCTCGAGTCCTTTTTCATTAATGTTTTTTGAGTTTTGTGCTCCCTCCTGTGACCCTAGTTGCCCAGATGCTCTTTAGAACTCTAGGATCAGCCACTCTTCCTGTGCAGCAGCTTGGGTTTTAACAACTCTGGTCTCCTCAAGTCAGGTTTCTTGATATTCCATAAACATGAACCAGATTCACATTAAGATACTGACAACTCTCTATAGATAAATGTGTCTCCAAGGGCTATATAGATTCACAAGTTTTATATAATTAAGATACATTTATATAATACCTTAAAGTCTACAAAATACTTTCATAAGAATTATCTCATTTGATCCTTGTAATTCTGTGAAATAAATGGCAGGCAATATCATTATGTTCATTTCATAAGTGACACGGCAGAGACACAAAGAATTGGAAGGTACTATTTTGCTATGGAAATATTGTAGTTTACCTAAACTGATGACATTTCAGTGATTGTCTGGGCCTCTTGTTAAGGAGTTATATTTAGGGGCAACAAGTCAAACGGCTTCAAATCCCATTTTGTAGACAAACCTGCATGTTTTCTTCTTATACCTAGGCCAGCCTGAATAATAGATACACATTACTTGACAGTTTTTACTTCAAAGGTATAAGTTGCAGATATTAATAAAAATCTTACAAATAAATAATATATTTCTATTAAAAATCATTATGCTATGATTTTTTTTCCATTTCTTAGAAACTCACTAGCATAACAGCAAGGACTCATGAGATGCCTGTAATAGTAGTTTAGAAAGTTATATGATATCTTTTAAGCCACCAGACTATGCTAATTTTATGACTGTGTTAATTTCCTAAGTGACAGACATTATGAAAGTGCTGAGCAGAATAGATTGTGATTAGGACAACAATGATTTTAATGGAAAAAAGGTCAGCAGTTGTATGAATAATACAATGAGAGTGGAGAGAGTGGTGCCAGAAGGGATACACCCTCTGACATGCGGATGGATTGGCTAATGACGGGGCCAGACAACAGAAAGCAGAGTGTCATGGTCCAGATCCTGCACTGACCTTCATTATTACCATTCTTTAGAAGGGAATATTCAACTGCCACACCACTTTAGTGCTCAATTATAAAAAATCAAATAATTCATCTGACCAGAGTATCAGCTCATGCTTGAATCACTCTGTGAACTTCACAGACATCCTGCCCTTCCTGAGACTCAGCACTCCCTAACATATTATGTTTAGGTTTCACTCAATTTGTAAATATGTAAAAAAAAAAAAAAAATTTAATCGCTTCTCAATAACTTCTAACACTTTGTTTTTGTTGTTCTTTCCTATACACAATATCCAATGTAGTCCCTGTTTTATAGAATTGATTTTCAAATAGTCAAAACAATTCTCTCTAGCCTCTGTCCATCCTTATCATGTAATGTCAGAGGTTGACTCTTGGTAATAAAATCCAACAATCTTCTCTTTAAACAAATTCTTCTTTGGTTTCTCCTGCAGTTATTTGATCACTATTGGCCTTGATTCTTCTAATTTTCTCTTCCCTTGACTTTAGGGACACTATTACCTCCTAGACCTTCTCCTGCCTCATGAAACTGCTGCCTGTCTTCTCTTATGCTTCTATCTTTGTCAGCTCCCACAATAAAGGTACACTCAAAGAACCTCTTTCTCTTTTATATTTTGTTCCCGCCTCTTACTCTATACTGCCTTGGAAGTATTCTTATTTCTGAAAGCATTGACTATCCATACTTTGTATCAATAGCCCTGTCATGTTTTCTTAATTCTATTCATATATTTCACCTATAGCTTGCTATGTGTCAATACCAACATCCTTCCAAATTCATAAATGTAGCATATCAAAAACAGAACTTTATTTTCCTTCTCATACACATCTTTAAATCACATCACCAAATTGCTAGTCATCCTGGCTCAAAACCTTGATTTGTTCCTCTCTTTACTTGCTACATTCGGTGAGTTGTCATGCTCTTTCAATCTAATTTCCTCATTCTCTGTTGCAATTGTATCATCTCTCCATTCTGACCATGGCTACTCTCTCTTACACCATGCAAAAACTTCTCTCTCTAGTTTTGTTCAGAGTTCCTAAAATAATCTTCCTGAAACACAAATCCTCTCTGAACATTTTGTTACATATGTATTTTCATATTCAATCTATTGCCTACAAGATTCAGAATAAAGCAGACGTTCTATGCTATGGCCACAGCCAATGCTATTTGTTGCCATTTGCTTACGTAAGCCTTTGCTATAACTAAACTTCACCATTTTCTGATCCTCTTGAACATTTTCTGCTTCCCAACTTCTCTGACTTCTTTATGATTCCCTTTTGTTGCTTTCTAGAATAATTCTCCATTTCCCTTCCCTCCTGCTCATACCAAATCTTGCTTCTCCCTTACAAATGACACTTCACATTAATGTCTTTTTAAATTGCCTTCAGATGGACCTAATCCTTTTGAATGCTAATATCCCAAAGCATTTTATCTATGAATTTCTTTTGACATGGTTGCTATTTTTTGATACTTTGGTAAACCATTTTTACTAAAGTACGGTTAATCTTTCAGTGAGTTTCAGGAGCACATAGTCATTTCTCAACTCTGTTTAAACATGGAAAAATCTGAGATATTTCAATAGATATCTTATGACCTCACCAAAAAAGAAAAAAAGAAGAAAATAACAAATCATCTCTCATATCAAACCATGTAAAGAAATTCCTGGGAGAAGTACCTAGACCTCTGTCGTCAGTTTTTAGCCTTTTGTTATCATGGAAATGTAGTCCCTACTGAGAGTAGAATGAACAAACAAACATAACAACCAGGGTAGGTCCCAGCCTAGGAGGGAGGACTGAGGACAGGCATCACCTAGCCTTTCACCTGTGAACCCACTGATGAATCATAAGAGTGCCGAGGATGTGATGAAATGAGGATGTCAGTAATAGATAACATACTTTGAAAAGTGGAGAGGAGAGAAATGGATGAGATTGTTTTGATGGATAATCTGAGAAGAAAGAAAATACACAGAGGAGAAGGCTGTAATAAAAGCAGGAGTCATTTTTCTGAGAAGAGTTTTGGAGAGAATTCTCATCTGGAATTTGCAGGATCAGAAGTGAAGCAAGATCCACGTAAATAATTGAGGGACAGCTGAAAAGAGAACATTTCCACTTACGTTCCACAGTCCTCTCCTTCAGCTCCCATATATGCAAAAACTGGCAACTGTGATGTTTTACTCACAACATACTTGAAATGATTCAGTGAACATGTCTTAAGAAAGATTTCATAATTAAGAGGGGAGAGAATTTAGAAGTATTACAAAGAAGTCATAAGCTTCCTGCCTGATTAAGAATATATGAAAGTCTATTTGAAATTCCAGAAAATTAAAAATAAAATCTGTCCTAGAAAACCCATTTACTTAGTGTAGTGGGTGCTTTTGCTTGAATTACCTAAACCTTACATATGGACACATTGCTAAAATTATGACCCATTCAAAGAAAAAAACATATCATGAAAGGGAAGAACCACATAAATAACAAGAAAATACAGACACTTTTTTTTAAAGAAAAGGAAAAGTACAAAGAACACAGAGGAAAAAGAACATACGGAAATTAAAATTGAGAGCACATTTCAGAAAGTTGATATAAAAGCAAGAAAAAGTAAAGAAAACCAGATTAATCCAAGCAGCCCAACATTTTAATAATAGAGCTTCCTGAAAGAGAAAACAAATAAAGTTGTTTTCTCTAAAGAAGTACAGCATTATTCTACAGAACCGAAAAAAAAAAAATGCTTTCAAGATTAACAGTATCTGCTGAGCGCTGAGTTTAATGAATCAAAAAATGTCTCGTGCTGAGGGAGAATATGATGAAACTTGCAGCAATGAGGATATAAAGAAAAGATTCTAAAATCTTCCAGAGGAGGAAAAATTCAAGTTTCATCAAAATATTCAGAATCAGGCGGCATCAGACTCCTGAGCTGCAATACTAACGTCTATGATAGAGGAAAGCACTGGAATACGGCCAAGATGTGATATTCAAGAAATAATTCTATGCCCAGTCAAAATGTAAGGGGATAAAATAATTACGGCTCTACTATGGAAGGTCTTAATACTTTTACCATTCATAAACTCATTACTAAAAAGCTAAAACTACATCCATATTTTTTAGAAAGTACAATAATATAAAGAAAATTATGGCAGAATGTTAGTTGAGCAATTAATGACAAACCTTGATTATATTTGAAAGCCAAATACTAACCTAATACACATGTTCCAGTTGCCCATTGCTTTATAATAAACCTTTCCAAAACTTAATGGCATAAAACAACTATTCTAATAGGTTCGTGGATTCTGAGAGCTATTAATTTGAACTAGGCACAGTGAGGAGGCCTTGTCTCTGTTCTACAGAATCTGTGGGCTCATCTAGGAAGACCAAATAGCTGGAGGCTGTTATTAGCTAAAAGAGTTTCACTCACGTGTTTGGTGTTTAATGCTGGCTTTCAACTGAGACATCAGCAAGAGCTATTGCCAGAACATCTACACATGGCCTTTTAATGCATCCAGGCTTCCCCACAGCATGGTAACTGGGTTACAAGAATGAATGCACCAAAGGAACCAGAAAGACATGTATTGCCTTTTATGAACTAGGTTTGGAACTTATATAGTGTTAATTCTGCTGTAATCACAAGCCTGCCCAGATTCAAGGGAAAGGAGCCTCTGTGCTATTTATTGATAGTAGGAGTAACCAATGATATGAAAGAAGATGCTTTCCTGTGAAATTTTTGGGAAAGTTCTTTTAAATAAGGACAGTCATTAGGCAAAGGCCTTTATGTTATTCCTTTTTTTCTTGTTCTTCTTCAATCTTAGAACATGGACATGATTAGAGTAATAGTAGCTATTGCAGACCATGAGGTAACCTGAAGATGCAAGTGGAATCTACATTTACTCATTTGACAAAAAAATAAGCCATCTAACATGCACAAAACACTGCTCTAGGCACCAGAAAGACAAAGAGAATCAATCAAAGGAGTGACATGACACATTTGATTTTTTAAGAAAAATTTGATTAGCTTTTGTGTTGAGAATAGACTGCAGAATGGAAGGAAATGTGGAAGATGGAGAACAGAGAATTCGTAGCTGCTGTTGATCTCTTAGAATTAGAGTTGGTAGCGGTGGAGGTAGCAAGAAGTGTTATAATTCTGTATATAGGTTTGAAGGTAAAGCATAAAGGGATTTACTGAAAAATTGGATGTGGAAGTGGGAAAGCATCGAAAGAGTTAAGAATGTCTTCAAGATTTTTAATTTAAGAAACTAGGAATAATAGAGTCGTCTATTTTTCTGTGATGGAGAAGATTGAAGGAGGAGCAGATTTTAGAAAGGAAATTTTCTAACAAGTTCCATATTAGACCTTTTAAGTTTGAAATGCTTATTAGATTTCTAAGAGAGATAAATTTCCACTTGGGTATATCAATCAGGATTTAGGGCTGGAGTTATAAATAAGGATTCATCAGTTATATCTGTTATTTCAATGTAAGAAATAGAATAAACTATTAAGGGAGTGAATGTAGACAGAGAAGAGAGGATTCCAAGTTATCCCAATATTCAGAAGCTGGGGAGATGAGAGTTAACAAGCAAAGGGGACTGAAGAAGAGCAGCATCTAGAGTAGAAGAAAATTATTGTGGCCTTGAAGAATTATTGTGGCCAGAAGAAGAATGTGCTTCATGAAGGTGGAAATAATAAACTTTGTCCAACACTGATGATTCCTTAAGAAAGAAAGAGGAAAGTTTTTCCATTGTGCTTCAAGAATGTAAAAGATATTAGAGACATTGACAAAAGCAGTTCCCATGAAGTTATAAGGGCAAAATCCTGATTAGAACAGATTCAAAAAATTGGAGACAAGTACAGAAAAGTTTTTCAAAAGTTTTGCTGTGAAAGGTCACAGAAAAAATTGATGTCATGAGGATTTTTCTATAATGGGAAAGTGTGAGTTGTTTATATGCTGATGGGAATGAGTCAAAAGAAAAATAAAGTAATTTTGTAGGAAATAGTGCAACTATTGGCACAACAGGCATACCTATGTTAGAAGTGATGGGCTTAACAAAAAAGGGAAAGAATCAGTCTTGAAAGTGTGAAAAGTTTATCCACAGTAG
Source organism: Equus asinus (assembly GCF_041296235.1). Classification (NCBI taxonomy): domain Eukaryota; kingdom Metazoa; phylum Chordata; class Mammalia; order Perissodactyla; family Equidae; genus Equus; species Equus asinus. Next base: position 110,599,790 of record NC_091792.1, on the reverse strand, counting down.
TAGGAGGGAGGCAGGGTATGGGGTATGCATGAATGTTGGTGAGTTGGTGGGGGTATGTATTATGGAACTTCTCTTTTGATTCTTATATCTCTCAGGAAAATAAAAAATAAGGTCATCAACTGAGAGTGAGAGGAGAAGAAAGTAGGGGAGGAATGAGAACAGAAAACAAACTATGAACTATTTATCTAGGAGAATTAAGAAGTGCATGGAGGAGGAAAACATGGTAGAATTGGGCAGCACCACACTCCTATTTGAGGTTCGTGGTCATGATTTTTAAGTAAGAAAAGTCAGAGGGAGTTTCTCTTCATCCTTGTTCAGCAGCATAGGTGCTGTCAAAATGTTGGATTTAACCAGAATTGGAGCTTTGCATGCTGAGTGTGACAGAATGAGGAGAAAGGCAGTTAGTTGAGCATTGAGGTTGGCATGGTGGATGGGCTTGACCAATGTGTATATCAACTTCCTTTTAAGGAGCCTTCTGATATTGATGGAGCTGAAAAGTTAAAAACTACCTATCCCAGATGCGCTTGGATCTAAGTTCCAGATGCAAATTAGGATCTAGAGTAAATCTATTCCTGAGACAGGAGCTTTCTTCCTGCTACTTTTTTCTGTTTTCTGCTGGCAAGTCAGATTCTGGAGTTTGGGGATTTTCAGCAGCAACATTGTAGGGTTCAGTTAGTGTTGGGAGGAAGTTTCAGTAGAGACAGTGGTCAGACTTTGCCTTAATGCATTCATTTAACAAACATGTATGTGTATTGAGAGACATTTGGCACAGAACAGGTTTCCTGATCCTGGATATCTAGACTTTTGTTCATAATTATAGATCACAGTTTATGTTCTTGAACTACATAGTTCAATATTACCTCTAATTCCCTTCTTTCCTGATTGTAGAAGGGTTAGTAGCTCTCCAGTTGGTCAATCAGTTGTGACTTTCTAACACGGATCGCTGGACAGTGTCTGTGCACATTTAGGGTGACTTCACTTAGCAGCTGTCCAGAACAGTCTTGGGTTGTAGACTGTTGCCCTGTTTGTTATTAGCACTTCATTTTATTCTCTAAAGTGTTCCAATAAAAATGATAAAATTTATAGTCACTGTAACCCTTTTGAAGCCCAGCTCTAGAGAATGTGAATAATGTTTTAATCAATGTCACAAGTCAAGAAAAAGATCTATTTTAGATATGAAGGGCTCAATAAAAATAAGATTGAAACCATTTTTCCCCATATTATTGTAGATTTTCTCATTGAATTTAATTTGTAAACCTCTTGAGTAAAAATTAACATTTAAACTTATGTTCTATATAATTTCATGATTTATAAGACAATACTGGCAATTGTTTGGCTACATAGCACACTTGAACACCTTTTCTACATGTGGGGTTTAGTTCATTTTAGGAATCTTAAAGCAATATAGAAATCATATCAGAAGCCAGATACCTTTTCCAGCCTCCGTTGATGCTACGTTGAGATGAATAATCCTGGCTCCACTAATCAGCTGCATCTACCTAAGATCTTTGAATTTTAGGTGAGTTGAGTAAAGAAAGAAAGAACTCATGACATCCATTCCAGTAGAATGGTAGCTGCTTCAATGGCTTCCAGAAGCATTGGTGACATTCCATTGGACTGGACTGCTTTGGCGATTTATTTCTAGCTCTATAAAATACGAATCTGTTAACCTTTCCATCTTAGAGATGTTTAATATGTTTCATTTAGCTTAGTCAGAATTGTTTTCTATTTCAGCAACAGAGAATGATATCATTTTATGACAACTATAATAATTATTTATGGTGATTTTTTTTCTTATTTCTGTTTCCTGAAAATAAGTACACTCCAAAATGCCTGACAACAATTCCTCCACCAACTAGGCTTTTCCAAAGGATCTGCCTCTATGAACGCATTTTCCTTTTTTACTAACTATTGCAATAATGTCCACTGAAAAGAATTAGTGAAACTAATTGAGGCATGTTTAAATAATCTAGGATAGCGCCTCATTTGTTAATTTTCCTTCCTCTTGCTTTTCTTCCAAAGCAAATTTGAAGTGATTTAAATTTAACAACAAATCTGAAAGTTACTCTGATTTCATTTAAAATGCTAATTAACATTGTGTATACACTTACCATTATATTAATATTTTATTTTTTGGTACTAGAGTCAGCGTGAGTCATTACCTCCCTGTTTCAACTTGTTAAAGGTTAAATTTTTAAAATATGTGTACTATTTCAATTATATCATTTGCTTATTTGTTCATTTAACTTTAATCAAATGATATTTCTTGTCATCACCCTTCATGAATAACTTTATATGTTCTACCAACTACAGTAATATATTAATTAAGCACTCGAGTGTTTGCTTTCTCCAAGGCAACTTCCTTTTTCTGTTATTGAATTCCATATTTTTCTTTCAAATTTGATTGATTCATTTGTGAAACCCAGCTCTTTGTCATGTCCAAAATCACAGAATGGTCACTTTTCAAACTAGAATTTTTAAAATTATTATTTATCTTCAGACTCTCTCTTCAAAATAACTATCATTTTCCTTTTCTAAATTGGATGAGTTTGTTCCATTTTCCACTGGAATAAAGACAGATGTATCCTAATATTAATGACGAAGATATGTTTAGGAGCTATATTTCAAGCTTTGTCTATTTCTAAGTGAAAGCCTACATAAATATTATCATGAATACCAATTCAAATGGTTAGAATTTTTCTGGCTGAAACTTGTATTCACTTCAGGAATGTGAAATAAAACCTATTTTTTCATCCATGCTTACTGTATAAGCTATCTGAATGCTTTTGAAAAGTTTCATATAATTTTAGTTTACATAAATGATTTCCCTTAAACCAAAATGTCAAGATAATCAGAATTCCTTTGAGAGACAGAAAGTATTTAAACTGAAAATATGAGCATTGTGTTAAAACCACTGTTTTTCAGGAGGTGTCTGCGTGATTTGAGGGTAAATTGTGCACTCTGGTTTTCAGAGATTTAAGTCACTGACTTCAGTCACATCACTACAGCGGGAAGCAATAGTGATTGGACTGCAGCTGCACAGAAGTGCTGTAAATGGGGCTCTGGCAGTGTATCCCAAAAGTCCCTCAGGAAACAAGTCTGGAAGGAGATATCTATCTGGAGAATGATAGAAGCCTTATTTCTAAAAACTATCCAGTGACCACATGAATTGGTTATGACACTAAACACATAGTATGGACTGTCCTGTCCCAATGGAACAATTTGAGTTATTATCTTGTCCAAACATTGCTTCAAGGATCCCTTGGAAGGGATCTCCTATCCCAGCTGTGGTCTGAGATTTGCATATTCATACCTTGGACAGCAAAGTACTATAGAGCAGCTTTTCTTAAATATCAAGGTTCAAATGAGTCATCTCAGGATCTTGTGAAAATGTGGATTCTGCTTCCCATGAGTCTGAGGTGGGGTTTAAGAGCCTGCATGGCTTAGCAAGCACCTAGCTGGCGCTGACACTGCTAGTCCACAGCCTACTTGGTCCACAGCTTGTCTGAGTAGCAAGTAAGAGTGAAAGGAATTAAGGAACACCAATATAAAAGGCAATTGAAAAAAAGAGATACTTCATCATTACACTGAACAAAAGAGGCCAAAATGTGGGGCCAACATATAAATCCTCCCCTTTTCCCTTTCCAGATGACCTTTTCCATTTCCTGGCTTAACTTGTTTTATACACTTCTTACATGGAAAACCTGTTGTTTTACCAGTTTAGATAACCAATAATCTTTTACTTACAAGGCACATAGTAAATCGTTAAAAACAAAAAGGAAAAAGTTACATGTATTCTATAGAGGTACATGCCTGACATGTTATATAATCTTCATTTAGCTTGTATAATCAGTATTTCTTATGTTAGATTACCCATCTTCTATATGTAGAAAAATCATCAAGTTTGGCAGCTGGTAGTGGTTATTTCAAAACCTATTCCATTATTTACCATCTAGGTGAGGTTAAGGAAGTGAAGTATTCTCTAGGCTTCTGTTCCTCCAGATGCAAAATGTTAAAGCACATTGAATGAGCTGAATGATGTAAGACAGGTAAAGTGTCTGCGGCAATTCTGACACTCACGGGTCTGTTTTCGTTCAACAAATTCTTAAAATAGTTTCTTAAACATTGTGATTTTTGATAATCCTGAAAGTATTGCAGCCCAGGTCATAAGAATATTTTTTCCTTAACTATATTTTACAATGCATGCAATTTTGGAAAGAAATGTACTTCTAATTAACTGCTACTTTATTTAGCCAAGTGATTTTTAAGAAATGTCTGGTGTCTAAGAAAAATTAGTCATCTGCAAGCTTTAAAAAATTTCCTTGCAACCGTGATATCCCCCAAATACAGAAAAGTGCTTCAGGACAAAAATCAACTCTAACCTTTAAAGAATTCACTGTTTAAGAAAATTATAGAGATGAGGATCACCTTTGCAATATGTCAATGACTAACTTATAGAGTTGGCATTTTTTGGACCATGATTAAATCTCTCTATGTGGAATAATTATCAACTTGGCACCTGATCGTGAAATTTTCAAAGCCATTGTTTAACAACTATGTGAACTACACGCATGTGGAAAGTTACTTCTTGTTATCAGTGGGCTCAGACAAGCAAGTCTGGACCTGGCCACTTGTATGTACTGAGAAGTCAACGAGAACAAGGAAGTCTTTATAGATCTGTTTGACACTTTGAACATTTTTCTCTCTTTCCTCTTTAACATAATGTTATAAATTTAAGAAAATAACCAAAGATACAATAAAATATAATTCTGGAGTTTTTCCTGAAGAACAAGTGAGCTATTACCTCATCAACTCATAATGCTATTAGCTCAACTCATAATAGCCATGAACTCTGGCTAAGTTTATCACATGCATATGTGGATTCCAAATACAAACATATTCATACTGTGATTTTCAAATAAACTTTTTCAGTTTAATTTAATCATATAAACACATAAATGGCTTTTGTTATGATGTGTATAGCGGATTTTAAATATGAGCAAATCTGAATGCATGGCATTATTGTTAAAAAATTTATTATTTTCTATTTAAAATATTAAAACATTTCAAGGATTAATAAATAAAGCAGGCAATCAGAACTTTGTAGAGCAAATTTGAGGAAAGAAAGCAATTCTTTACATAGAAATTAATTTTATAAGCCAATTCTTAAAGATTGACCTTGGATAATTTAAAAAAAGAGGTCAAAACTTTAAGTATAATAACCCCGAGGCAAGAAGTAGATACACAGGCAACTTTTCCAGCATTAGCAAAATTGAGACTCAGCAACACCCAACATGAAAGGACTCTACTTCCAAAGTCCTCAGATACTGGAGGAAGATGAACCAGAAAGATTCTCTTAGTCTCACTGGTTAAGTTTTATTACCAATGCCTCAGTAATGAGGAAATAGAAACTATGTAAGAATTTCCATATATCTACTGAGGTTCATTTTATAAGACTATGCATAGGCGATTGTTTGAAGCTCTAGTGAGAGTATAGGTTCATTCATTCTCAACACATCCACTAAAGGCTTCACAAAGTCCCAAATTAGAGACATGTCCATTTTTAAGTAGATATGGAACCAGGTGAGAACCTTGTGTTACAGATTCCTTGTTCCTGTTTGTCATTCTAGGCTGTGCTGACATGTGTGTCTTCTGATAGGCTCACTATTTGCAGATCCCTTTGGTATTGGCATATGCCCATGTTTAAAGTTCATTAATGTGCAGAGTAATGATCATTTGAATATTACGAAAGTTTGCTTCCATCCTGTAGTCAAATAAACGACTCAGTTCTTTTGGATCTTATCTCCTGTTGCTCTGCTTCCTGTGCAGTGTTCTGCATCTGAATATTTTGTCCAACTAGTATGTCTATTTTCATAAGAAAGGCCTATTGTATCCCTTACTTGACAGAAATGGCAACTCCCAAAATAGTGACAAACCTGAGAATGGAACTCTCTTATCCTGCTGGGCAGAAACAGAGATCTTTATCTCTTCTCCTATAAATCTATCAACCATTCTTTGGGAAGTAGCATTTCCTTTCTCTTATTTAATTATCTTATGACTAGTTAATTTATAGTATGGAGAGAATGCATTTATCTAATACTTTTCTCTGTATCAGTTTCCTCATCTACAAATTGGGGACAAAATTGTATTTCAATGAAGTGATATACTATTATTGTAAGATGCATCATTACGTACCCCAGAGAAAGAAAACAGTAACCAGTTAAATGATGACACCACACATCAGCAACAGTACTGGATAACATGTTAATCACTCCCATAAATCTATTGTCACTTGAAATTTCTTTCAAATATTTAAGGCATTTGGCCATTTCTCTTGCCTTTAGTAGAAAAGCATTGTCCTTGATAGGAATCCTTTTGCATGTTTTTCAGGAATAAAATATTATACAGCCTCAAGGCAGTGATTCTCAAATTTTAAGCATACGCATCACCTGGGGAGCTTATTAAAAAGTAGATTCTAACTTAGTAGGTCTGGAGTGAAGCCTAAGACTCTGCATTTCTAATAAGCTCCCAGCTATCTGGGACTGCAGACTCTGCATTTCTAACAAGCTCCCAGCTATCTGGGACTGCACTTTGAGTGGAGAAGGCATAAAGCTCTCGGTAGAGGCTTCCAAAGAAATTTGGAATTTTGTCATTTTTCAAATGGCAAACATATGCTTCACTGTTTATTTATTATTCACAAATTGTTCTGTTTCTGTGCCTTTCTGAGTTTAAAGTAACTTTCTGTTTCGATGTTAAACCAGAGGTTATTGTTTATGAAGACACTTTAAACAAATATAATACCAATGATGTCCCAAGCTCAATCGAAATGTTTGTTTGAAAAGCCATGACCAAAGTTGTGTGGGGAGTGACAATACTGGACTTCACCTGAGCCTTGCGTTCCTGCAAAGTGGTGACAGTGGAGAAATCCCACACCATTTTGTATTCCAAGAAACAGGCTGATGGCAAAGGACCATGCTGCCCTCTCATATTCCAATGTAAACGCTGCCTCCATTCTTCCCCGGGACTCCTGTTTCCCTGCCTCTGTAAGACACTGGGTCCTCTTCCTTTACTCTGGGTCGTTCCTCAGTAGGGAGTGTTCTCCCCTATTGTAGTAGTTGGAATGAAATTATCTGCTTAATTGTTCAGTTCATCCTGTCTTTCACAGCAGGCAGTGTCTATATTCGGAGCATAGCATAGTGGATAAATACATGGACCCTAGAGTCAGATTAATTAGTTTTTAGTTCTGGGTCTCCTGCTTATTAGCTGTACAACCTTAGATAAGAGATTAAAACTCCCTAAACCTCCAAATCTCCATTTTTACATAACTAAAAGGGGGATAGTAAAGTATTGTTATCTAATTAGATACTTCCCTGTTCAAAAACCTGGGAACTCCCATCCCACTTAGTTGAAAATCAAAAACCCCTTCCTAGGGCTTCACTGCCCCTTGAGACAGCCCCTTATACTGTTCCCGCTGTCCTAGTATGCCACGGGTCTTAGTAGTCTTCTTCTCATCATTCTTGCCTCTGTTACAATGCCACCTTCTGAAAAAGGTAGAATCCTTTCCCCAAAATCCTTATCTGAAATCCTCCTTCCACTCATCACTATCTATTCCCTTCTCCTATCATAACACTTCCGTACCTGCCATTTTAATGGTTTGTTTATTGTCTGTTTCCTCATGAGAATGTAAGCTCCAAAGAGGGCAGGCTACAAAATATATGGGTCCCAGTGAAAAACAAATGTATGTGGCTCCTCACTCAGAAATAGTTATCGAAATACAAAGTTTTCTTTTTCTTTTTCTGTTGTCTGTCTCTCTCAACTCATCATGGTGGTTTTATTTGCTATTTAATAACACATTCCAAGTAAGGAAATATTTTAAAGTATTAGCAATGAATTTTACCATTCACCTGTTCATCACGCAACACAGTTTAAATGAAAACGTAAGAGAATTTAACTCACGCAAAAATCACAGACATTATACAAGTCATTCGTATTGTCCTAACCAGAACGATAGAAATACTGCACAATTCTACTCTTCCTTGGCTTCTTGATACATGCACACCAGTACGCTCTACCTTTGGCTTACTGATGAGTAAGGAAAGACCGACTGAAAGGTAAAGGAATTATGGGTTACACTACCTTCCTATTTCTTTCTATGTCGTCATTTTCTGCATATGTGGTTGGCAGCTTCCCTAAGTTACTTATCTTGCATTTGTCTTGAGTACCACTGAATTCTCATGCATCAGTGGTCCACCAGAATTCTGTGGTCATGGGCCTCATATATGCAATTCGTGAATGGTGCAGAAAGGAAGCATGCAGATTGTATGTACCTCTTCCGCTCATGCTCTTTCTCCATTCTCACATCAGCCTTCACATGCAAAACACAAGTTCGACAATAAAATTAAAAATTTCAACATAGTAAAAGCAGAGCATTTAGCCAAGAGAGGAGCTCTTCTGAATATGGGGCACAGGTCACAAGTCCACGAAGCCAACTCAGCCCTGTTAGCTCAGGAACCCTCAGACTGGTTCAATCCTGTATTACAGATAATCAGGAAAAAGCCTGGGGATGCAGAAAGTAAAGAACTATTTTTGAATAAATAACAGAATACATGAATGTTTACGGTTTGTGTTGCATGTTATATGCATCCTTTGCAAAGTACCTGGTATAGTAAGTTATCTATTAATAGTGCTATTATTATCATTATTACATGTTAAAAATTTCTTAGATGCTTCTGGAAAATGTTTCTTGGACCAAATTTCTACTTGTGCATTCTCTCTAGTCATAGGACTAGTTTATGTGGATTGAATGAGGGAAGATACAAATGAATTAACTTGACCTCCTGCTAGCTTCTCAAGTAAAAGTTCCTTGAAATAGTAAGTTGAATTTAATGGTAAAAATAAAACTTTTGGTAGGCTGGCCCAGTGGCATAGTGATTAAGTTCACATGCTCTGCTTCAGCGGCCTGGGATTTGTGGGTTGGATCCTCGGCACAAACCTACATACCATTCATCAAGCCATGCTTGGTGGCATCCCCCAAACAAAATAGAGAAAGATTGGCACAGATGTTAGCTCAAGGCCAATCTTCCTTACCAAGAAATAAAATAAAACTTTTAGGTTAAATGCAGTTCAATTACCTATATGTACATTGTACTCAATAAAAATGTCATAACTGATGTATATTTGGTTTCTGAAAAACATTAGCACTTCAATTTTACTATGTAATTCAAGACTTAGAATAAGCAGTGGGAGCTTATTGTCATGATCATCTTCCCACTCTGTTCCCAATGGCTTTGCTGTGAAGAGATATCTAAAATCTCCTTCTGTGGAAATTTTCCAAGGCTCAAAGCACAAGCGCAGTTAATGTTAGCATTGGATGGGGAGCAATTATGCTGACATCTTCCATTTTTAAATAATTCAAGAGCTTATAGTCCCTCTATAACCTTATTTCACAGAAGGTGGAGTTAAATATCTCAATCTCTCTGGTCAGATTTTTTCTAGAATAATGTCAAATTGGTTGTAAATAATTGATCTACAAATATTTGCAGAATATCTCTATGGATGAGTCAGAGTAATTGGAGTTGGGGGGAGTGAAGAAGGTATAAGACATTTTAATGCATTCACATAATTTTTTAAAAAGACTTCAATGATAATTTTGTGACAGTATATATTTAATAACCAGTGAATAGCATTTAGCTTAAGGTTTGGACACTGTATCAAAGGATAAAGATTTTTTTAAAAATACAGCTGCTTAAAATATATTTATATGCATATGTGTATATATCTCTTTACATTTCTCTCACATGACAGTCTGGGTATGAGCAATCCGATAATGATGTGGTAGCTGTAAGAAAATGATGTGGGCACTGTAAGAAAAAATGTGTATTCAATGGAAAATCTTGCATTGTCTATAGTGCACCCTTCAGAGTTATCTGATTCAGAATCTGTGGGAGCTAATTTACAACTCTGTTAACTGTAGATAACTGATAGCAATGCAAAATTACTCCTCTCTATACATACACTCAGTGTCAAGAGACAACACTTACTCCCTGACTTTTGCCTCTATTTTCACATTCACTATAATATTCTGAATCCGTAAATGTTCTGTTTTTCAGACTCTTCCTTTGAACTGATTGTTAACATCTAACCAGTTCCCTCATCAATAATTTAAATAAAATCTTTAATTTTTGTATCTATAAGACAGTCATGATTTTACCTTTAAAAGTATTATCTTTTAACAGGACTCAGGATCCCTCTAATGAATTTACTCTGCCATCTACAACATGTAGCTTACATATTATAATCTAAGATGTCTGTTCCAAGGCCTACTATCCTGTTCACATTCCATCTAGCAGGACTTAGAGAAGGCAAAGGAGAAGCCAAGACTCTTTTCTTTCTGGAGGTAGCACACTTCCTGTCCACTCACTTCTTCTTATCCAGAATTAAGTCAAACAACATACTTACTGGCAACAGAGGCTTGGATATGTTGAATTTATCAGGCCAATCATGTGCCCACCATCAAACTTTAAATTCTAATTACTGAAAAAAAGAGGGAACAGTAGACATTGACCAATAGCTAGCAATTTCTACTAAAAGTAGTTATATGGAATGACTAAGATTGCCTTAATGTTCCCCTCAGCTTGAATAATCTTTAGACCAGCTTCTTCCTAACTCTAGATGCCTGATCTCACTTTTCTTAGAAAATTAACCTTAGAAAACTTGCAATTGTAAACTCTTTCTCTGACCTTTGAGATGTAAATCTCTTTAAAAGCCTGTTGCAAGATTTGCAACCCAGACAGGTCTTTCTCAAGGAACTAGAAGTCATCCTTTTGAAATATAACCATCAAGGAAGATAGAGCTCCTATCTCTCAGTCTCTGTGGGAGGGTAGGGACCTTCAATAGGCCACAGTGCCAATGACCAAACACAGCCTAATCACAGAAAAAAATTTGCAAAGCCAAAAATAACACAGTGGGATCCATATGACCTGTCCCATTGATCAACCTCTCTCCCACCATCCTCCGGTACTTTTGCACAAGCTCAACCTCTGCATTTTGTTTAGCAAACTTAAGCTCAGATTGTGTTCTGGTCTCTCTCCCCTTTTGCAGTAGCCCTCAGTAAAGTCTTCCTTCCCTGTTTAACACTGTCCAATGTAACTTTTGCTTTGATCAGGGATTTGGAGACAGTAAACATAACAATGTGCTAAAATTATATGGGAAGACATCATGGAGAAGGGATTGACTTGTATCTTAAAAACTAGTAGGACTTTTATAAATGGAAGGGTACAGAAATTTGTACTCCAGATAAAAGAAATAGTGTGCAATCTAGTGCAGAGAAAGTTCCTTCTGACATGAAGGTTCAACTATATAAGATTCAACTAAACTCAGATGCAGGCAAGTTAATGAGTGAAGTAGCCCCAGTGTAAAACAAGTAGAATTGTGGGAACTATGAACTAGACAGCTCTCATCCCTTCTGAGGAGGCAGCCCTATTCAGTCCCATGTGGTTGCTGTTATGTGGTCAGATTTCTTAATTTTTCGAAATAAACTAGAATATGGAATTGTATTTTAAACTTCAATTTCATCTATGTATAACTAATTCAAAGTTAGAAAAACACATGGGGATACAACCAACAACTAGGCTACCCAAAATGTGCCCTAATTTGTATCATTTTAAAATAAAAATGGCTAGCATTTGAAGCACTAAATAATAAGAAAGAGAAGTGTGTTTAGTTGGAAAGTAAATTACTTCCCAATTCTGTCATCATGGCAACTTAATTTTTCTGAGTCTTGGTTCCCTCATCTGAAATCCAGATAACAACCATACACAGGGTTGGTTTGTTGGTATTGAGATAATGTGCATAAAAGTGTTTGGAAAATGGTAAAATATAATACAAAGTATGAGTTACAGAAGAGTTTATAACATAGAAATTAAACATGAAGGCACAGGCACTTGTCCATATAATATCCTATTTGCAAAATAAATATACTATTTATTTCATAGGACTATGCTGAAGATTAAACAAGATAATCCATAGAAGGTTTCCAGTGTGATTTGTATTAAGTACAGAATAAAATCCTGTGACTATCACTAGGAATAGGAGTAGAACATGGCATAAATCATGATCCCAGTTAGTCAGTGGGAATAATGGCAACTTATTGAGCAACAGCTAAAGTGGGGAAAAAGAACAAACAAACAAAATCACACCACAAAGGTTGCCAATTATCTGTGGAATATTAATGCTCATTTTATGCTGATGCTGCTTTAATGTTAATTGGGAATCCAGAGCCTTCTCTTATGCACATAATGAATATTCTTTCTCATGCTCCACTTATTCATCCCTGACAATTACTAAATTAATTACTTCAAATCTGAGCTCATACCAGTTCTTAACCCTTCAGATTACTACTCACTGTGGAATTTAAATTTGGTCCTCTAAAGTATTTTCACTACTGATTTACGTAGGTAAATAAAAGGTCTATGAAATATGATTAAAGTTCTCTTGAATATAATTATGTAGCAGATATAAAAAGATTTGAAAATGCATATCCTATAAAAAGCTTAGTTTGGTCAAAAGCTGGCAATGCAATTTCTTGATATTGACATTTCTTGACCTCTGTGTTCACATAACAAGCAAACTTGAAATAGAATATAACTCTTTGGAATATGAAATCTACCATTTACTTGGCTGAAAACTAGTAAGAATCCATTAAATTAATACAAAGATATAAAACTTAATATGCAGACAACATATATCTTGGCATTACTTAGTGATTTTCTTCTTGGGTGTCAACTGAGCTGCAAGAGATACAAACATGAACAAGCAAATGACTATTAAAACAAAATGGAGCTTTTGGTGGCTGATAAAATCAGCAGGAAATTTTAATAACCTTATAAAAAATCAAACAACATCTCCAAAATAGTTTGTTTAATAAATTGAATTATTACTTCTCAACTTAATATTTTGACCCCACCCGTAAATAGTAAAGATTTATTTTTTTACATATTGTTCACTCTTAGTGACTTCATTTATGCTTTGGAGGAGATCGCTTTCTGGTTTAATGCTTTGGTATTGGTTTAGACTAGGAGAGATATATTTCACTTGGTAAGTAGTAAATTCCTGTCTTTGATTTGCATGACTTTGAGGACACAGCATATGCATTAACACCACAGCATCACAAAACGCTGCTGCACCATCATAGTGCCAAAAAAAAAAACATAACGAAGAGGTTATTGACATAAAAAACATATTCCATACAGTGGAATATTATTTAGTCTTAAAATGGAGTGAAATTCTGACACATGCTACAACACACATGAATCACAAGGGATCATGTTAAGTGAGATATGGTAGACATAAAAGGACAAAAACTGTGTGATTCTACTTCCATGTGGTACCTAGAATAATCAAATTCATAGAAACACAGAGTAGAATGCTGGTTGCCAGGGGCTGGGAGGAGAGGGGAATAGGGAGTTATTGTGTAATGGTGGCAGAGTTTCAGTTTGGGAAGGTGAAAAATTTCTGAAAATGAATGGTGATGATGGATGCACAACAATGTTAAATGTGCTTATATATATATATGTATATACTCTAAACTGGTTAAAATGGCAAATTTTCTCATACATATTTTATCATAATTTAAAAAAAGACATTTCAATATCTTTTTAGAGTAAATGTAACTTGTCAATGATAGTGGGAAAAAGATACACACTTTGAAATGAGGTCATTAAGCTAAAATGTGAGAGTAGATAAAAACACAACAAAGCAAATTTCTTATTCAAGGTTTTCTTAAAGTTTTTAACTTTGGTTTTCATTCCTTTTATTTTGAAGAAATGATTTTTTCAATGTCTCTATTTCTCATTCTTTAATATTGACCAAGTTAAGTGCTCTATCCATATAATAGTTTCTATATTTTCTGAGCAAACTTCCTAGCTTGAAACTTTTTTTTTTAATGGAAGGACTAATTAAATATGAAGGCTAATACAAAATTCCTGAAAGAACTTTAATACTCACATAGAGTCTATTTAAATGTGGTGAGATTGGAAAAACTAAAGAAAATATTCCTTGCAAATTATCCATTTTATTTCCCCTTAGATTTTACAGATTTGTGAGTCAACGTAATGGTTTTCAAGCAGTCAAGATTATCATCCGAAGTTTGCCTGTCTTCTGGTAAAAATACAATGCATTTTCAGAATAACCAGATTCTATTGTATTTATGTGCATGACATCTAGAAGAGAAGTATGCCAGTTTCTGGAACTTCCCTTATCATTGTCAAAATTACGTTAATCCAAAGATCAAATAAATATGACCTACCAATATCTAGAGGGTTTTAGTAAGAGATGTAAGACTAAAGCAAAAATCTCCCACTTTCACTCCTGTGTTTTCCTCATTACAATAGCACTAAATATGCTCCCATTCCAGATCTATTTAGCAAGTGTTCATTAAAACATCTATCAGGAGATATATGTTAAACTAAATACAGATTTTCAATCTCTTATTCACAATCTCATTATCAAAATCTCTCTGAAAATGGAAAAATTTTTTCATGTTTACATTAAACACTTCATTGTCAAACCCCCATCTGAAGTGAAAAGAGGCTATTTATAGATTCACACATTCTGAATATTCATATCTTCTTCTGCCTAAATATGAGTGATTAGGGGGTGCTGCCCCAGATACTAATGGGAGCATGGCATAATAAATATATATACCATCTTAACTTTGTAAAAAAAAATGGAATTTTGAAATATATCTCATTCCATGTGTTTTGCATAAAGAATTTTGGACCTGTAACTAAAACCAATCTTTAAATATTAGAGATCATCAAAAAAATTGTATTCTTGGGGGTGTGGGGCACACAAATTGTGAATGAGTATGTAAGTCATTTCTCTTAGCTTAGCGATAAAATTATATTCTATTTATTGCATAAACAATACATTATTTCCAGATTTTTGTGCTGTTTAGGAAAGTATCTATTTTATACTTTTTTGTTGTTTGGCAATGTAAGGGAATTCAGATTCTTAGTCCATTTCTATTCTCAAGCGGCCATCAGTTCTAATCCTGATATATATAAATGCCAGAAGTGCAGCACATTTTAGATGAAGAAAAAAGACTACTTTGTTTTTCCAACTACAATAAATTAAGGACAATCGATATTTTTTAAAGTGTTATTAAAATATAGAATGATATTAACAAAGACTAATAGTTTCCACTTCCCAATTGCTTGCATAAAACAACAAGTGTAACTAAGGTTAACAGGGCCATTATCTTAGAACAAGAAAAACCTCTTAAAGTCCTTCCTCGTGTTTTACATCTCCCCAAACAATACCAACTTTATTATGTACCATGAGGAAATTGAAAAGGTAAATAAGTGGAATAATGTGCTCAGCATCACAGAATCATCCTGAGACCTCTTGGGAAAATGCTCCCTTTTAATAAATATCTCTCCTCCCATATACAGACAGGTCATCAATTCCTTAAAATTGATTAAATTAAAGAAGTATGTTCTCTCATGGTGATGAGTAGTCATAAGTGACTGCTAAAATATAATCAAGGAAAACTCAATTGGACGTATTTATTATGAATTTTTCCCACATTAAAGAAGTAGTAAAATGGACAATATACTAGCGATAATCTATCTGGAAATGAGGACAGCTTTTGTTCTCTTCCTCAAAGCTATTGATCTGCAAGGACAGCACTAGGGTGAAAGAGCAGAGATCTATTGAAATGGATGGGAAATAGGCTCAAGTGTGGATATAGACATTGTCAATAAAAGGATTAAAAAACAAGCAAACAACCTTTGGCCCCTTCAGAAAGACTTGATAGAACAGATAGCAGAGGACATCCAAGGAGAAGAGGCAGTTTCAGGTAGGATCGTGTTTGCTATTCTTTGACTTCGAGAAGTATCTTTCAAAAAGAAAGGAATGCACTAAATAATCAGATTAAATCAAAACAATGTTTGCATGTACTTATATATGGGTTTAAATATATAATTATATATTAATTATACATTTTTTAAAATTTAGGTATTTTTTCCCAGTTGTCTTATAAGTAAGGAATTAGTTGGCAGACTTTTACATTTAAAATGTTTTCATATAGGGGCTGGCCCCGTGGCCGAGTGGTTAAGTTCGCGCGCTCCGCTGCAGGCGGCCCAGTGTTTTGTTGGTTCGAATCCTGGGCGTGGACATGGCACTGCTCATCAGACCACGCTGAGGCAGCGTCCCACATGCCACAACTAGAAGGACCCACAACGAAGAATATACAACTATGTACTGGGGAGCTTTGGGGAGAAAAAGGAAAAAAATAAAATCTTTTAAAAAAAAAATAAAAATAAAATGTTTTCACATATCATGATGCTTTAAACAGTAATAATCAGAAAATCCCTCTCCAAAATAGCTAAAACACCAAGAAAATTTTTCTCACCTGAAGTTCCCAAATTTATCATAGACTCCTAGATATAATTTGATCAGCAATTCAATAATATTGACAAAGACTTAGATCCTCCCCATCTTCCTGTTCTAACTTTCTCGTAGTCAACTTCTTTCTTTCTGAGACTATTTTCCCTCATGCTGAATATCCGCCATTGTTTAGGGGATAACAGTCAGATACAAGCAACTGATATCCTAATAATCAAGAAGCCATTCCTTCCTGTGTTTTTTCTATTAGGAATGAGAAAATCTTTCTGGGAACATCTAACGTTTTAATTTATGATTCCTTGGACAGAACTAGAACACATGTCCATTCCTTCTGTTGTCGGTGGCAAAAAAAAAAATTCATCTGACTGGCTACCAATAGCCATCTGAGATTACATGGATGCTGGGAGGTCTAGCACCATAACCTCTAAGTAAATCTTTTATGTAAACATAATTTTAGATAGTTTAAAATATTTTTAAATTGTTTTATGTGTTATTAGAAATATAAAATATCTGGTGATAAATTTGGTGATATATCTAGTAAGTCTGTAAATTTCAGAGTAAAAAAGTTTAAGACAGTTAAAAGGATTTAAGCATTTCTAAGCTGCATGTAGTTCAAATTATTTTATGCATTTAGAACAGTCATTTACTCTTTCACTTGTTATGGCAAAACTAAAATACTTCAGATCCCCATTTTGTGTGTTTATATCCTCTGTATGTCCACTCATATTCGCT